>NC_000087.7:41444566-41729566 GCF_000001635.26 Mus musculus
TCAAGGTATCTCACACCATCACCTTTGGATGAAGGGCCATCAGAATTTCACTTGGGATGGGTGGCCTTCATGACCTTCTGCTGTTACCAACAATACCCAAAACCTTCCATTTCTGACCAAGGTCAGTTATAATTATGACTGGAGTTTACTATTGGAATCTCAGAGTTTTCATTTTTCCCAAGGGTACCAAAATCCAGGTATCCTAAGAGCATCCCTACATACATATGGGCCTCAAATATAACACTCCATTCATGAGCGTTAGATCATTTCTCTCCAACCATGGTCTCTAGGAAATTATACTTCACTTAATTCTGCCCTGCATTGACAGAGCCTGAAACATAGGTCATCTATCCTTCCTACCATCCTTCATGCAAACACCCATATAACTGATGATAAGCTTCAAGAGTGCTTAGAGACTTACATTCATGCCTGATGCATAATGCTTGTATTGCTGCCAGGCTTGCCAAGGTGTATGTGAAGATGGGACTCTTCTAAGTTTTGAAGCAGTTCTACCTCTCCTGCTTAAGGTAGGCTAGGTCACTCCCTTAACCCTAAAGAGGTTGGGGACATTAAGCAGACTCTAATTCTGCTTTAATCTTCTACTCCTAAACATCAATACTTAGACCACTAATTTGTGTCCATTATATATCAAATGCACCCTCTGTATACATGAGGGTCCAATATCTGTCTTGTAAGCTTGATGGGCCTGAGATCATCTCTACTTGCCCCAGGCCCCAAACTTCACTTCCAGTCCAAAAGGTCTTCAATAATTACCCTCTCTGACCAGAAAGAATCACAAACTATTCTCTATCTGATGGAGGGCAAAAATTTCCATTTAACTGTGTCTCACTTCGAACTCCTCATTTGAAAGGGGCACCAGAATGAATCTTCTTGTTCCAGCAGTTCTCAAATTCACATCCTCTGTCGAAGAGGTCTATAAATGTCATCCAGTCATACCAGGGCTTCAGTGCCTCTCCCTCTCCCTATGGGAGCCTCAGACATACCACATCTAGTCATACATATTTCCTGTTCTCCCTCTGTCTATTGGGCAACAAAGACTTCTCGAATGCCCATATTGGAATGAAATATTTCCTTTTATTTTCAGTGGTGGACTCATACCTACCCTCTCTTGTAAAGTGTAAATAGATCTTGTCGTATTGACTATGTGTGCCTGCTATATCCCAACTGTCTAAGATTACTTCCAAACTTCTTCCTGCTACAAATATTCGGGGACATTTCCCCATTCAAGAAAAGTGGCCTTGCTCTTATGTCATCTGACTAAAGGTTTCATAGACCAAAGATAACCATCCAACCTGTTGGAATACTGAAACAATTGCTGCCTGCTGTCCACACACGACATAAAATATGTGGATTTCCTAAATTCTGAAAAAAAGATTTGGAAGCTGATCAAGCAATACTGGAACACCCTCTTCTCCAGAAGGTATTTGCATTTTCTCCAATGTGAAATGGTCTTTCTTATTTATTGAAAGTAGCCAGAGATTTTACCCCTCTTACAAGTAGCTTTAGAATTTCACATTTGCAAAGTGTCACAGAAATGCTGCTTATGACCAGAGTGCATAAACTTCCTTATTCTCATGAAGTTTGCCACATTACCTCTTTGATGAACGGCACAACCATCCTACTTCTATGCAAAACTGCCCAAGCTCCTCCCCTATCTTACTTAGAAGATTTAGACATTCACAACAGAGAGTGCTTCAACCTGTGTGGAGCACAGTGTGTTTGAGGAAATCCCCCAGATTCACCATCTTCCCAGTGTATGTCCTACCTATAACTTCTAATTTCCATGGTCTGGGAAGCACTGTTCTGACCTAAGAGATTTCAGAACACTCTGGACTGAAATCTCAAACAGAAGTGTATCAAGGTAAAGGTAAATCAGATTACTATCTTTGTTTTGTTCCCTTAGACAGAGACATCCTGGCCTCCATGCAGAGGAATGTGTGGATGGACATATATTTAAGGAAGACACTAAACCAGAAACTACTACATTACACCCTCTCAGAAGACTTCTAAGATTGTTGTCATGCCTACCAGAGACATTCAGATGATGTGTATTCTTGATTGTGATTTCATGTTTGGAGCTGATGAAGGAGTAAGTACCTGGAATGTCCTATAATTCTCAAGGTATCAATCAGTGTTCAATTTCTGCTCAATAGTGCTGCAGACAAAGGAATAACAGGATAAAAATATTCTATACAATCCTATGAAGCTCCTATCACCATCCTCCTATTTTAGAGAATCTTAGATCTATCACTAATCCTCAGACAGGCAGAAACAATTCTTCTCCTGCACATAGGGATACTGCATATGTCTCCCCTTACCCAAAGTATTCCACTTACTGTCTTTTACTGAATTGGCTTTTAGACTATACCTGAAATATTCCACTTTTCACCAAAGGATCTACCAGCCTTCCCTGTTCTAATAGAGAGCTACAGTCCACCAATATCCAAAGGGTTCTCAGATATTCTAAATATGCCCCTGTGGGAGTAAACTTACTAAGTCTATTTAACTGGGCCTCAGATTCTTCTGCTTTGATCAAAAGGATTTCAATCTACTGACTCCTAGTTACCAGGGGTCTCAGATCTCATTTTCCCCAAGTGGTCATCAAATATGCCTTTCTGACCAATAATGACCTTGCAATGTTCTCCTCTGATGCAGACACGTAGACACGCCAACTCCAATTTTAACTCCCAAATGGACCTCCAGACCACCCAAGCTTAAAGTACCTGAGCCGAACATTAAGAAGTACAGCCCAGAACAAAAGCTCATTTCCTCAAGGCAGAAACTAAAATGATGTACTCCTCACCATTCATACCTAGACCCAGGAGATACACATATGCCTAAGAAGAAGAACTAGTGTGGAACTGTCAGCCAGGTTTTTGATGAGTACTCAGACTGCTTCCTGATCTGGCACCACATTTACTACAGTGGACAGATGCTCTAGACTCTGATGAGGAGTTGCTAGCTGTTAGGAAGAACCTGGAATGGGCTCCACTGCATGAGGTAGGCTGTGTCTTTGATCTCATGTCAAGGAAAGAACATGCAAATTTGAACTCTACCCAACCAAACATACTAGTTTACCTGTACAAAGGGGTTTTAGATTTCCAATTTCTCACAAAGATTCCCTCGTGTATTTCCCCTCTGACCATTGATGTCCTATCTATTTTTCATGGCTCATAGGGTCTCATTTCTTCCCAATGTCCAATACCTGCTCACTTCTGACCACTAGCCATACATCTCTGATTAGTGTTGGGGGTGTTCTCGGTATGACACTAAGGCCAACAATAGTGCCTACATGCCATTTCTGAATAATTGGATCTTAAATTCCACCTCTGTCCAAGTGTACTTCAGAAAGACCTCTGTCATTACATAGGGTCTCTATAGTAGCATCTTTATTCAACAGGCCTCTAGTTGTACCTTCTGGCCTAAGCAGGTCTTATACTTCACTTAAAGAGATGCCAAATTTACACAATGTAGACAAAGGCATTGAGCATTCTCATACTCATCAATATAACATTCCTCCCCTCAGGTTTGAAGTCTCCAGAGCAGCAAGGGGAGTGGGGAGTAGAACTCATCATCTTTAGGTCACTCATCATCGATGGATTGTTTCCAAACTTAGTATACAGACATAGATGGTTGAACACAAACCTGTCAGGCTGATAAAGAACTAGACATCTACTAACGTCCTTGGAACAATGTTCAGATGGCTGCACATCCTCCTGAAGATGCCACGGATGACATTGTTCCTTGTGATTGTTGTTCTCTTTTTGTTGTTGCTGTTTTCTTTTAACTTTTGAAGAGGATACTTTATTAGTCTGTTGCTATGTTAGTCATCTCCTGGCATTAGAAACCTACATGCCACTGCTTAAATGTTTTACATTTCCTACTCTTTTTGGAAAACACAATGTATGCACATCATTTTTTCCTATTGTTTTAAAGACATACCACTATGTAATTCAACTTTACAATTATAATCATTTTGACCAATATTCACATCAATATAAATTTTATGTGTAAAATTCTTCCTGTGCTGTGTTATTTTCCACCAGGTGACAGTTTCAATTGAGGTCATTTGGAAGATCGTTCCTTACTATGTGTCTTTAAAAGATATATTTTGGAGCTGAGGGGTATGGCTGAATATCTTCTGCACAATAAACACCTTCTGTAACATTACTATCTAGTGGATTATAAGTATCAGGTTGTACACAGTAGTAACTAAAATAATGAACAAGTTTGAGAAAGATTTTAGGGTGTAATCACTCATAGTATACAGAAAAAAAAGGAAATCCTAGATATTAATCAAATCTATGCACACCAAATGAACATTTTGGGTTTTGTGGGTTTGTTTTATATGTCTTTGTAGTTCGAATGTCCAACCTTTATGTCTTAAGTGAGGATTGTAAACAATGCTCAGGGTGTGTGTGTGAATTAAAGGGCACCATGTCTTTAGTGTTTAGATTAATTTCACATATAATTATGTCTATCTGTCATCTATATATGTATGTATGTATGTATGTATGAAGTAATTATTGAATGTATTTATGTAGATATATATGCAACTATTTCTCTATCGTCTACCTATCACTCTCTCTCTTTCTATTTCTCTCACCCTCTTTCTCTGTTTATCACTTATGCATGAATATATGCATGCATGTAGCTAGGTAGGTGTGGTAGTTTTAATGTAATTGGTTCCCATTTGCCCATAGGCTGTATTAGGATGAGAAACCTTGATGGACTAGGTGTTTCCTTGTTGGAGGAAGGGTGTCACTGGAGGAGGTGGGTGGTCTCACACATATTCAAGTTATGCCCAGTAGGGTTCTGTGTGTTTGCTGTCTCTCTGTCTTTCCAAGAGTAGCTGTGATAGAGTGTTCAATGATTCAAGGAGAAGATATTGGTTAGATGGCATATAAAGCAGACAAGACACATTTACATACATGGTAGAAGAAGCAAGCTTTAAGAAGCACAAACAATCACACACACAAACACACACACACACACACACACACACACACACATTTGTTGGACAGTACAAAGCTTCAACCACTTTCCATATATACACACATTTGGTGGATGGAACAAAGCACCAACTTTATTTTTCTCACACTGCTTATATATCTCTGCACAATCTTTCAATTAGTATAAAATTTATACTGGTTACTTTCTATTTTCTTCTAGTGAATAATTATGAGTATATATGAGGAAAAGCATCTTCTCACTATACTTTTATGATGAGCTATTTATAAATTATGTTTATAAATATCCAATATTATTCCCAAGAACCAACACACATTTCTAACTAAAAAACTTGTTATAGATAAACAAGTTGTAAGCAAGTAAGGTAATTTTTTTTCAGCCAGTTTCTCTTACAGGTAGACTGAAATTTGCTCTTATACAGAAAGGACTAGTTTTTATCTATCTCAAAAATTAATTTTTCAAAAATCTTAAAAGAATCACAAAACTAAACTTTTATATAAAAACCTATCATCTCTTTCTATTTTGAATCCTCAGGGTACACATCTGTTCATTAACCATATTTTTCTTAAATCATATCAGGAATCAGAGGGAGGAAATAGGTACAAGGAAATAATAATCATCTGAACACCAGCCTGACTTTGAAACAAAAAAGGCATTTTTTTTTAGTAATTCTTTCCAAGATCGTGGTTGAAGTATTAATCTGCATCAGCTGCAATCCTTGAGAAAGTTAGATCTAAATAACACTGTGGGTGGCAATGATATTGCCCAGTGATGGGCTGGAATCCTCCTTAAATTTTCATACAATCCATAGATTATGAGGGAAGTGATGTGAGGGCAGTAAGTAGAGAGAAACTCTACAACAGCATGAGTGGTAACAGACTGGTACCAGCTTTTAAGTTAAGAGTGGTAAGAGCTTTTAAGTGGTTCACCTCACCAAGAATCCATCAAAGCCCAGTATTTTGGAGGTAAAATGTACATGCCTGGGAGCCCCTCTGCCATGCTTAATATTCTAGTAAAATTAAAAATAATATTAATTTCTCATTTAATAGACCCTGCTTACAGTCCCCCCAAATTTTACTCCCCACGGTTCTTTTACTACCTCACATCCTCTCATTTTCAGTTCCTCCCCCTTTCAGTCATCACTCATCTAATACTTCTATTTCAAATATCTCTTCCTGCATTTCCTTATTCAACCCCATCTCCCTCCACCATGCCACCTGATCTTCTCCTTCTTGTACATCTTTGTCCACTAATAAAATTTATTCTATTTCCCCATACGATGGGCATCCATGTATGCACCCAAGTCCCTTCCTCTATACCTAACTTCACTGGATCTACAGATTGTAGACAGGCCATCACATATGTAATGTTGAATTTCTTAATGTTTCTATTGCTGTCACCAAAAACTGTAACCCAAGCACAAGTTGAGGAGGGTAGCACTTATTTGGTTTACACTTCTTCATTGCTATTCATCATCTGAAGACAGACAGAACAGGAACTGAAATGGGCCAGGAACCTAGAGGCAGGAGCTGATACAGAGACCATGGATGGGTGCTGCTGCCACGCACACCAGTCGAGTCAGCTTGACAGGCCTAGAGGCCTGGAAGTGCTCATGAGGCAAAGAGTTTCATGGAAGCTCACCTTCTGGAGTTTTGGAGTTCTCATTAACCCATATACTCATACCCTATTCCAGCGTTAGTCTGCTGTATGGATCCACATGCTCTCTTTTAGTGTTATCTTATTATAAGTGCTTTTAAAGATTGAATTCTGATATAGCTAAGCTTTCGCCAGTGATCCAATGTCCTAGAAAGTCCTTGAGCTGACCATGGGCTTGGAATTCAGTAAGAATGGTGCCTATTCAGTGACATTCAGAATTGCCTCTGGTATTATACTACCACTTTGAATAAAAGTTAAGTCACTGCCCTACACAGGAATTTATCATCATCTAGGAAGAAGGAAGTTTGAGAACTAAGGAGGAAGCAGAGTACATACTTAGAACTATAGATTGCTGAGTTCCACACATATACGCATATTTACAATGGCCTAAGGGGAAGGTGGACTATACAATAGACTAAAATAGGAACTATAGCAAGGGCATGAAGCCATTGACCCTGGCTTCTAAGATTAAGTGGATCTTTGGTGGAGCTCTTTTTGATCCCAGTTGTTAACAATGAATTGTATCCCAGGTGTTTCCTGCCAGACCTTCTGTGTTTGTATTCCTCCGTTTTCTGTAAGAATCCAGTAACCTCTTTGTAGCTTGCTTGTGTGTCACCCAACTTTCCTATTCTCTTCTGTATAAAAAGTTTGATGCTCAATTTGACACTTTACATTCAGATTCTACACAACCTCTCCTGTGTGTATCTGTTTATCATTTCATCCAACGCTTTGCCCACCTGTGACTAGAGATCCGTTCCACGCAGACAAAGGGGCCCAGAGTGTCTGCAGCATTCTGCTTAGTGGCTAGTTCCCCATGGTTTCATGCTTTCTCATAGAGAACTCAGAACCACAAGCACATTGATGGCAGTATCAACAATGGGCAGAAATACTTCCCAACAATCATTAATTAAGAAATTGCCCTGCAGTCTTGCCTGCACAGACCAATCTTATGGAGACATTTTCTCAATTGGGGTTCCCTACTCTCAGGGGACTTTACTTTGTGGCAAGTTGACAAAAAACTATCCAGCCCAGTCAATATCAACATATAAATCAACACATAGCATATTTATCTTCCTGGGACTGGGATACGTTATTCAGGTTATGTTTTTGTTTTTTGTTTTTTGTTTTTTTTCTGTTTCCATCCATTTCATAACAGTTGAGTAATGTTCCATTGTATAAATATAACATATATGTTATACATTCTTTAGTTTATGGACATGTAGGTTGTTTCCATTTGCAGATAATTATGAATCCAGCAGCAATTAATATGGTTGAGCAAGTGTGCTTCTAGGAGGAAGAAGCACTTTGAAAAACTTTCTGACCTATCAGGTGTCTGTTGTTATGTCCTCACCCATTTAATATCTGATTTTGCTAATTTGGATATTATCTTTTTTATTTTAGTTAACTTGGATAATAGTTTGTTGATCTTAGTAATCTTGTCAAAGAACCAATATTTGTTCCAAAATTTTATTTGTATTTTTCTTTCTATTTTATTTTTTTCCACCCTGAGTTTTACTATTTCCTGCCACCACTTCTTTTGGGTGTCATTTCTTCTTTGTGTTTGCGATCTTTAGGATGTGCTTTTAACGTGCTCATATAAGGTTTTGCTAATATTTTTTAACTCATTTTTATTACATATTTTTCTTCATTTACATTTCAAATGCTTTCCTGAAAGTTTCCTATACCTTCCCCTACCCTGTTTGCCAACTCACCCACTCCTGCTTCCTGGCCCTGGCATTCCCCTGTACTTGGGTATATTATCTTCACAAGACCAAGTGACTCTCCTCTCTTTGATGGCTGACTAGGCCATCCTCTGCCACATATGAAACTAGATACATAGTTCAGGGGGTTACTGGTTAGTTCATATTGTTGATCCTCCTTTAAGTTTGCAGACCCCTTTAGCTCCTTGGGTACTTTCTCTAGATTCCACATTAAGGGCCTTGTGTACCATCCAATAGATGACTGTGAGTATCCAATTCTGTATTTGCCAGGAACTGGCGTAGCCTCACAAGAGATAGCTATTCCAGGGTCCTGTCAAAAAAAAATTGCTGGCATATGCAATAATATCTTGGTTTGTTGGTGGTTGTCTATGTGATGCATCACCAAGTGGTGCAGTCTCTGGATGGTCCTTTCTTTTTTCTCAGCTCCAAACTGTCTCTTTAACTCCTTCCATGGGTATTTTGATCCCCATTATAAGAACCAATGAAGTATCCAGACTTTGGTCTTCCTTCATCTCGAGTTTCATGCGTTTTGCAAATTGTATCTTGAGTAGTCTGTTTGGGGGCTCATATCTGCTTATAAGTCAGTACATTTCATATGTGTTCTTTTCTGATTGGATTACCACACTCAGGAAGATATCCTCCAGATACATGCTTTTGCCTAAGAAATTCATAAGTTCATTGTTTATAACTGCTCCATTGTTTAAATGTACCAAAATTTCTGTATCCATTCTGTATCCATGTATTCTTTTGTTGAGCAACATCTGAGTTCTTTCGAGCAAATGGCTGTTATAAATAATGGCTGGTTACTGTGTTCAATTCTATGAAGGGGCAAAGTGTCCACAATTTGGTCTTCATTCTTCAGTTTCATGTGTTTTGCAAATTGTATCTTATATCTCGGGTATACTAAGTTTCTGGGCTAATATCCACTTATCAGTGTGTAAATATCATTTGAGTTCCTTTGTGTTTGTATTACCTCACTCAGGATGATGCCCTCCAGGTCCATCCATTTGCCTAGGAATTTCATAAATTCATTTTTTAATAGCTGAGTATTACTCCATTGTGTAAATGTATCACATTTTTTTGTATCCATTCAAATGTTGAGGGGCATCTGAGTTCTTTCCAGCCTCTGGCTATTATAAATAAGACTGCTATGAACATAGTGGAGCATGTGTCCTTCTTACCGGTTGGGACATCTTCTGGATATATGCCCATGAGAGGTATTGTGGGATCCTCTTGTAGTACCATGTCCAATTTTCTGAGGAACTGCCAGACTGTTATAGAGACAAAGTTTGTAGCTGAGACAAAAGATGGACTAATTAGGGACTGCCATTTCCAGAGATCCATCCCATAATTAGACTCCATACGATGACACCATTGCATACACTAGCAAGATTTTGCTGAAAAGACCTGGATATAGCTGTCTCTTGTGAGACAAGGCTGGGGCCTAGCAAATGCATAAGTAGATGCTCACAGTCAGCTATTGGATGGAGCACATGGGCCCCAATGGAAGAGCTAGAGAAAGTATCCAAAGAGCTAAAGAGATCTGCAACCCTGTTGGTCCAATAACATTATGAACAAGCCAGTACCCTGGAGCTCTTGACTCTAGCTGCATATGTATCAAAAGATGGCCTAGTAGGCCATTACTGGAAAGAGAGGCCCATTGGACATGCAAACTTTATATGCCACAGTACAGGGGAATGCCAGGGACAAAAAAATGGGAATGCGTGGGTAGGGAAGTGGGGGGGGGAGGTTATGGGGGACTTTCTAAATGTACATTCTAAATGTAATTGAGGAAAATACGTAATAATAAAAATATTAACAAAATAAATAAATAAGGCTGGTATGAACATTATAGAGAATGAATCCTTATTAAACATCGGAACATCTTCTGAGTATTTGCCCAGGAGAGGTGTTGGTGGATCTTCTGGGAGTACTATGTCAATTTTCTGAAGAACCACCAGACTGGTCCAGGTCCCTGCCAAGTGTATTCTGCAAAGGCCCCAGACATCCAGCCAATTTCCCGGCCAGAGGAAAGGGGGTCCGCCCAGTGCAGATGTGCTTTGCCTGAGCATCGGCAATAGACATCTTGGCTCTGGGATCCCGCCTGGTGTATTCTGCACAGGTGAGAGTACGGACTACAGAAACCAAAAGCTTCTTGGGGAGGCGGGAGCCACAGAGCTTCTAATGCAGCCCCCTTTTCGGGCCCCAGACAGCTGGCCACTGTCCCAGCCAGAAAAAAAGGGGTCCACTCGGTGCGGGAGCTCTTTGACTGAGCATCAGCAGCAGATATCTTGGTTCCGGGACCCAGCCGAGATTATTCTGCACAGATCCCAGACATCTGGCCACTTTCCCAGCCAAAGGAAAGGGGTCTGCCCAGTGCAGGAGTGCTTTGCCTGAGCATCAGCTGCAGACATCTTGGTTCCAGGACTCCTTCGAGAGTATTCTGGACATGTGAGAGTATAGAATACAGAAGCTAACACGTTCTGGGAAAGGCCAAAGCAACTCAGCTTCAGGACAGTTCATGTTTTGGGCCTTCGTCTTCTGCCAGGAGGGAGGTCTTAAGGCCATATATCTGTGCACCTTTCCCATGAGTGGAGAGCTTGACTGCAGAGAGTGCTCTGACCACTGAAACTCAGAGGAGAGATCTAGTCTCCCATGTCTGCTGATAGAGGCTAACAGAATCACTTGAAGAAAAAGCTATAACCAGAGACAACTATCACAACTAGCTCCAGAGATTTCTAGATGGTGAAAGGCAAATGTAAGAATTGTACTAACAGAAATCAAGACCACTCACCATCATCAGAACACAGCACTCCCACCCCACCTAGTCCTGGGTACCCCAACACAACCGAAAAGCTAGAACCGGATTTAAAAGCATATCTCATGATGATGGTAGAGGACATCAAGAAGGACTTTAATAATTCACTTAAAGAAATACAGGAGAACAATGCTAAAGAGTTACAAGTCCTTAAATAAAAACAGGAAAACACAACCAAACAGGTAGAAGTCCTTAAAGAAAAAGAGGAAAACACATCCGAACAGGTGATAGAAATGAACAAAACCATACTAGACCTAAAAAGGGAAGTAGACACAAGAAAGAAAACCCAAAGTGAGGCAATGCTGGAGATGGGAACCATAGGAAAGATATATGGAACCATAGATGCAAGCATCAGCAACAGAATACAAGAGATGGAAGAGAGAATGTCAGGTGTAGAAGATTCCATAGAGAATATCAGCACAACAATCAAAGAAAATGCAAAATGCAAAAGGATCCTAACTCAAAACATCCAGGAAACACAGGACATAATGAGAAGACCAAACCTACAGATAATAGAAGTTGATGAGAGTGAAGATTTTCAACTTAAAGGGGCGGCAAATATCTTTAACATAATTATAGAAGAAAACTTCCCAAACCTAAAGAAAGAGATGCCCATGAACATACAAGAAGCCTACAGAACTCCAAATAGACTGGACCTGAAAAGAAATTCCTCCCAACACATAATAATCAGAACAACACATTCACTAAAAAAAGATAGAACATTAAATGCAGTAAGGGAGAAGGGTCAAGTAACATAAATGCAGGCCTATCAGAATTACACCAGGCTTTTCACCAGAGACTATGAAAGCCAGAAGAGCCTGAACAGATGTTATACAGACACTAAGAGAACTCAAATTCCAGCCCAGGCTACTATACCTGGCCAAAATCTCAATAACCATAGATGGAGAAACCGATGTATTCTATTTCTCCTTCCCTGTGTAACTTGTTGACAACTTTATGAAGTATTATAACTATCTATCCTAAAATTTAACATTTTTTTGTTTCATATTATTAATCAGTAGTTTGAAATACATACTTATTATGGCACTACCCAATGCAGATAGAAAATATTCATAATTATTATTTTTAAACAATATTGTGTATTTATGTTTAGGTAGGCATGAAATTATTAAGACAAAGTATTCTCTCCTCGTTCTAAAATCAGTTCTAGGTAACAGTAAAATAGTTCCTATGATCTAGAAGTAAACACAGAAAAATAGACAACAGGAATATATTACTTTAAACCTAGATGATATATATGTTCACAGTATATTTCAAATGAGTCACTAATCTTGTTGTCAGGGATCACAGATGTGTAATATGCTTGATTACTTTCTCTGCTAGTAGCATAAACAGAACTTTCTGCCACTATATAACAGCAAGCCCTAAGAATTAAATTTCAAGATTGGTTATAACTTTATTTATTCATGTTCTATTACTCGAGTATGTGGTTTCTTCAAAAAGTGTTGTAGTATCAAATTTTGGACTGTAACCAAGAGAAATGCCACTAAACTGTAATATTTTAAATAAACTTCCTAAATTGTGGCATTCCGTAAGGGGATAACAGACATAATCCTATCCTCATGCTTACCTACACTTGTAAGCTCTAATGTTTCCTCCTCCTATTATGTTGCATGTGTTCTGTCATTCCCTCCTTCCATAAAGGCTTCATCCTTTCTTCCATGCCATGTGCCACTTTGGGGTTCCTTATCTCCACAGATACTCCAAGTTAAACATAAAATCTAAAAGTTGAAGCTAGACCAAATGTGATTACAGACACGTAGCATTTCTCTTTATAGGCCTGAGTTAACACATTTACTATATAGTATTTTCAAGTTCCATATACTCTCTAGCAAATCTAGTTACAGCTGATTGCATCTCCTAGCTATTTTGAAAACAAAAGCAACAAAAATGACTGAGCAAGTATCTCTAGATAACCATGCTATCTTTTCTACACTCAAGTGTGATATAGGCGAGTCACCAGTTAGTTCTATTTTTAGATATTTTTAGTAAATTTTACACTGATTTTATCCTGGATGTACCAACTTAAACACCCACCAGCAGTAGAGCTTACTTTATTCCCACATCGCTAATGCTTCTTGTCTTTTGTTTTCCTGTTTGTACTCATTCTTCAAGGGATGAGCTAGAACTAAGTTTGGAGAAAAAAAGAGCACCAGAAAATTTTTGTGGGAGCCATAGCTAGTGTTGAAAGGAGTAATGTAATAAACAAAATTGTTTCCTCGAGGTGAGAATCCACCAAGCTAATCCTGCAACTTGTACAAAGAACTGTACTAAGGATTTGTCTGTTTATAGCAGAAAAACAACATATCAAATTTATGAAAAAGTATTCAAGGAAGCAGGCAGGTTCTATCTAAAGCAGGCAAAAGAACTTGGCAAAATCCACCTTGTAGTTCTTTCGTCAGATTAATGAAGGATACAGAAGTAAAAGAGCCATGGAGTCTTCCTGCGTGGTTATGAAAAGACACTGAGGGCATCCAGGTTGCAGCGAAGTCCCTGAATAGATGCCTAGAGAGGCTTTTTGTGAAGGTATGAAAGGGAAGCCTATATTGTGATGTAAGAAGGTCCACAGTTTTGGGATATCTCTCAAAGTAAGCCACACACAAAGAATGGAAGCAGCCCAAGACAGAGAAATATATTGTAGTCATGAAACTAGATAGGAAGTGCTATTTAAGCCACAATATACATAAATTTAGGATTTGGGGTTTGTGAAGCTAGATTTGATCTTGATTTTTCCAGTATTTCCTGTTTATGTTTCTTTTCCTCTTATTTTGAATGAGAATGTATAATCATGTCAGTGTATTTGAAAGTAAACAATGCTTTGAATTTGATTTTATATGGTGTTACAATTAAGAAATTGTAATCTATTCTAAAAGATAAAATATGATTGTAGTTGTATATGGAATTTTATCTCATGTTAAGCATGATTATGCCCTGGAAATTCATATACTTTATTTCCAGTTGTATATTGGATATTGGATACTATGCTAGGCATAACTATTGCTTTCCTTGGGAAATTAATATAAGGAGATATGATTGTATGTCTTATTGACAAGAGGTATACTTATGATGGCTAGTCTTGGTTGTAACCCTGATAATATTAGGAATTCCCTAAAACTCTGAGAATTTGGGGCACCTGTGATGAATTTTTTTTCCTGATTTGATTATGTGAAATAGGAAGACCAACCCCAAATGTAGATCGTTTGTTCTGTTGTAGAAACAACTTTAAAATATAAATTTCATTGATGTTAGTTTTTTAATAAAAGTGTGTAGCTAGGACTAAATTCTAGTAACAATCAAGATAGTTTTTATGATCCTACACTGTTTCTGTCTTTTATTACAGTGTTTCCTGAACACTGAGGTGGAGATTTGATGGTGACCTCCCTTGTAGGACTGAATGTTAGAAGGTCCCTAAGGCTTTGCATATTATCTGGCTGCAAGTCTCTGTGTTTGTTTCCATCTGCTGCATGAGGATACTTCTGTGATGATGAATGAGCAATATACAGACCTGTGAGTATAGCAAAATGTCAACAGGAGTCATTTAACTGCTATACTCCTTTAGTAGAATAGTAGTATTTGGTCTTTCTCTAGATCCCTGGCATTTCTAGTTTCAGGTTCTTGGCCATTCAAGCATTGTTGAGTATGGATTCCACTTAATGATATCTATGATTGTATAAGCTTGGCACAGGGAATGGCACTATTAGGAGTTGTGGTCTTGGAGTAGGTGTGTCACTATAGGTGTGGGCTTAATACCTTCATCTTAGCTGTGAGGAAGTCAGTCTTCCACTAGCAGCCTTACAGATGAAGATTTAGAACTCTCAGCTGTGTCAACTCTATGCCTGCTTGGATGCTGCCACGTCCCACCTTGATGATAATGGACTGAACATCTGAACCTGTAAGCTAGCTCCAATTAAATGTTGTCCTTTATAAGGCTTGCCTTGGTCTTAGTGCCTGTTCAGTGCAGTAAAACACTAAGACAGCATCTTTAGAGCCTCTTTGTCTAAGAAAGTTAACTTTGGGTATTTTGTTTGTTTGCTTTCCTATCATACAGGTTCTTTGTGTATATTATGTTTTCTGGTTTGGGGTTTTGATTAGATAGAGTATTTGAATTTGTGTTTCTGTATCTATATATGTTTGAGTGTGTGTGTATGTGTGTGTGTGTGTGTGTGTGTGTGTGTGTGTGTGTGCATTTGTTTATTTTCTTTGGTTGTTTTGTCCTATTCAGTTAGTTTGGTTTATTTCATTAGTATTCTTTAGATAACTATTTGTTTCCTAAAAAGTGACAGACAGTAGTAATCTGGATTAGAGGAAAAGTGGGAAAGAACTAGAAGGAGTAACTGTTAGGGGAAACTGTAAAAAGATAATACATCCTAAATATAGCTTCCCCTCCCTCCTCTTCTTGAAGTCCTTCCCAGGAGCTCACCTTCCCCACATCCATTCCTCCTCTCTTTCTCTTCAGAAAAGGAGAGACCTCCCATTGATATAAAACTGCCTTGTCATATCAAATTACAGACTAGGAACATCCTCTCCTATTAAAGCTAGAAGAGGCAGCTCAATCAGCTGAAAATGTCTCAAAGAGACAGGCAACAGAGACAGGGAGAGACTGTTCTCACATTGTTAAGATTTCCACATGAATCCCAAGCTACATAAATTTTACATATATGCCAAGGGTCAAGGTCATTCTCATGAATGCTACCTTGTTGGCTCAGTGTTTGTGTGGCCCCAAGAACTCAGGTAAGTTGATTCTGTGAATTTTCTTGTGGTTTCCTTGACCTCCTTGACTACAGTAAACCTTTTTCCTTTTTCACAGATCCCCTAGAGTCAAATGAAATTTTGGCTGTGGTTCTTGCATATGCCTCCATCAATTGCTAGTTGAAGTCTTTCTCATGAAAATTATGCTAGGCTCCTATTTGCCAGTATAGCAGAACATTGTTAACAATATCAAGGATGTGCTCTATTTCTTGGAATATGTCTCAAGCTTGTCCAGTCATTGGTTTGCCATTCCCTCAATATTTGTTCTAACTTTACCCCTGCACATCTTGTAGGCAGGAGAAATTGGAGGATGAAGTTTTTATAGTAGGACTGGTGTCCCATTCCCTCCATTGAAAATCTTATCTGGGTACAGGAGATGGACATTTCAGGCTTCATATTACCCATTGCAAATAGGGTTAGTTTTTGTTACCCTCAATTCACTGTCTTAGATTCTGAGGAATTTCTATTTCTGTAGGTTTCTAGCTCATTCCAGAGATGAATTCCCCCAATTCAGTTGTCTCTTCCAGTACACCCTACCTCAATTCTTTCCCCAATATGATCCTTCTGGTTTGCATCCAAACACCAACTCTTGTCCAGTGCTATTCCCATGTCCAATGAAAATGCCTAGTTTATATTCCCATCTCAGTGAGATATTATTTTTGGCACCTTTGGATTACAACATGGTTATCCTTTATAATCAGTACCAACTTATATGTGAATATGTACAATGTTTGCCTATGTGGGTCTAGGTTACCTCACTCAGGGTGATATTTTCTTGTGCCATCCATTTTTTGTACAAATTTCAAATTGTCTGTGTTTTTAATAGCTGTGAAGTATTCCACTGTGTAAGTATATCACATTTTCTTTATTCTTTTTTTGATCGAGGGATATCTAGGTTGTTTCCAGTTTCTGGCTATTATGAATAATGTCTCTATGAACATAATTGAGTATGTACTCTTATGGGGGTAGGATAGAGTTTCCTTTTGGTATATACCTAGGAGTGTTATAGCTATTTTTTGTTTTGTTTTTTTGGGTTTTGTTTTTTTTTTGTTTTGTTTTGTTTTTTTGTTTTTGTTTTTTTTTTGTTTTGTTTTGTTTTGTTTTGTTTTGTTTTGATTTTTGTTTTTGTTTTTTTTTTTTTGATACAACTACTCCCAATTTTCTGAGACGCCAAAAAATTTATTTCCAAAGTTGTTGTACAAGTTTAAATAGTACCAGCAATGAAGGAGTCTTCCATTTCTTCCACAATCTCAACATAATGTGCTGTCCTTCCTTGACTTTTTGGATAACTTTGATTTGGAAGTCGATTTTGTTTGATATTAGAATGGCTACTCCAGCTTTTTTCTTCAGACCATTTGCTTGGAAAATTATTTTCCAGCCTTTTACTCTGATGTGGTGTCTGTCTTTGTCCCTGAGGCAGAATGTGCTGTCATTTAAGTCTTAGATGTTAACGATTCTGATGTCTGTAAGATAAAATCTCAGAGTCATATCATTTTTCATTTACCTTATGACTAAGGATAATGAACATTTCTTTAAGTGCTTCTCAGCCATTAGATTCCTCTATCAAGAATTCTTTGCTTAGCACTGTTCCCAATTTCTAATGTATTATTTGCTTTTTTGATATTTAATTTGTTGAGTTCTTTATATATTTTGGATATCAACATTCTGTCAGATATAGAGTTGGTTAAACCATTCTATAAGCTGACATATTGTTCTATTGACAGTGCCCCATGCCTTACAAAATATTTTCAGTTTAATGAGGTTTCATTTATTAATTGTTGATCTCAGTGGCTGAACTACTAGAGTTTTGTTTTGGAAGTCATCTCCTGTGCCAAAGATTTCAAGGTTATTCTCCACTTCCTCTTTTATCAGATTTAGTATATCAGGGTTTCTTGATCAGATCTTTGATTCATTTAGACTTGACTTTTGTGAAGGGTAATAGATATGGATCTACTTGTAGTATTCTACAAGCAGATATCCAATACTACCAGCATCATTTGTTGAAAATGTTTCATCTATTCCATTGTATAGTTTTGGCGTCTTGTTAAAATCAAGTGTTCATAAGTATGGATTCACTTCTGTGTCTTCACATCAATTTATTGATCAACCTATCTGTATTTATGCCAATACCATGCAATCTTTATCGCTTCTTCTCTGTAGTACAGTTTGAAACCGGGGGTAGGGAACTGGGGGAAGCCAACAGAAAGTTCTATATTCCAGGAAACAAGAGGATCACAGGACCCTACGGGGATGACATTAGGTGAAATCCCCAACAAAGGGGAGAGAGTATCTGTAGAAACCATATCCAGAGGTTAGGAATTTGGTCTGGTTGAAAGATGGGTGCCCTACCATTTTCAAAAATTTTAACCCAGAATTGTTCATGTTGAAATGAAATACAGGGACAAAGAGTGGAGCAGAGTCTGAAGGAAAAGTCATACAGCGACTGCCCCACATGGTGATATATCCTATATGCAGCCACCAAGCCCAGGCACTATTGCAGATGCCAACAAATGCTTGCTGAGAGGAGCCTGATATAGATGTTTCCTGAGAGACTTTGCCAAATCCTTACCGACACAGATGTGGATGCTTGCAGTCAACCATCAGAATGAACTTTGGGACCCCAATGTAGAAGTTAGGGGAAGGACTGAAGGAGCTGAAGAGGTTTGCAATATCATAGGAAAAACAACAATATCAACCAACCAGACTCCTCAGAGCTCCCAGGAACAAAAGCTCCAACCAACATGGAGGGACCCATGGCTCCAGCTGCACATGTAGCCGAGGATGGCCTTATCTGGCATCAATAGGAAGAGAGACTGTTTTTAGGAAGTATTCTGTTTATTTTCAGTTAATTTTGCATCATGTCACTTATGTATACTACTGTATCTGAATAGCAATAGTTTGACTTTTTCATTTTCAATTTGTATACCTTGATCTTCTTCCTTTCCTTATTGTTGTTGCTAAAACCTCAGGTACTATACAGAATAGATACAGAGAATATATAATTTTACCATATTATTCCTTTTTAGGGAATATTTTTTTTCACTACATTTAATTTGATATTGGGTGTCAGCTTTCAATGTATTGGCTTTATTATGTTCAAACATGTTAAACATCTCTTTAAGAATTTATCATCAAGGAGTGTTGGATTTTGTTGGAGTCTTCTTCAACATTGACTATGATAATTTTGCGGTATGTTTTCCTTTTAGTTTGCTTACATGGTAGATTACAGTGAAAGAGTTTGGTATGTTGATCCATCCCTGGATATGTAAAATGAACTCTACTTCAGGATAGGGGTGATATTTTTCATATATCTTTGAATTCTGTTTACAAGTATTTTATTGAGTATTTTTAAATCGATGTTTATAAGGGCAATTGGTCCGAAATTCTCCTTCTGTTTTAATCTAGTGAAATATTTTGTGTATCAGTATTAGCACTTTTTTGAAAGTATGGTATAATCCTGCTCTAAAACCATCTGACATTGTCTGGTTTTGTTTGGGAGATATAAAATGACAGGTTATATTTCCTTTGTCTATAGAACAATTCAAGTTGATCTTGATTCAGCTTTACCAAATTGTATCTATTGAGAAAATTGTCCTTTTTATTTTTTCTATTTTGGTTTTCCATGTTTCTGGAGTACAGGTTTTTGATGTGAAACCGAATGATCTCGGTGTCTGTTGTTATGTCTTCCTCTTCATTTCAAATTTTGTTAATTTGTATGCTTTCGCTCTCTTTCTTTTAGTTGGTTTTGAAAAAAGTTTTGTCCATCCTGATGATTTCCTCAAAGAACCAAATATTTGTTGCCTGATTCTTTGTCTTGTTCTCTTTGATTTTTTAATTGTTTTGAGTTTGATTATTACCTGCTGTCTATTTATCTTTGGTGGCTGTGCTTCTATTTGAACCAGAGCTTTCTGACATGCTGTTAATTGGTGAGTATGCAATCTCTACAATTTCTTATTAAGACACTCATAACTATGAACATTCATCTGTTTTCATTGTACCCCATTTACTTGGAATATTGTGCAATTCATTGAATTCTAGAAAATCTTTAATTCCTCTTTTCTTTTTAAATTTCCTTCTATTTGCCCTGATGGTTGAAAGCTGATGGCTTCTGGAAGCTTAAAACTTTCTGGCTTATTTTGTGGTTAAATTTGCCCACCTTTGATGATTAATACCTGTGGTTTAATAGTGGAGTATTGAGTTAGGACAGAGTGCCTTCCCTGATCAGTGCTAAAAGTTCTTTAACCTTGTGTAGCCAGAGAAATTCACATTCACAAGAAAAAGTACTCACTTCAAAAGAAGGCTTTAGAGTTTATTTCTAGGAGAGAGAGAAAAGGGGGAACCTATTTCCTATTGTATTCAATTCTTTCACTTTCTCAGGATACATGATCATATGGTATTCCAAGCTTCTATTTTATAAAAGGTACTAGCAAGTTCACAACATTAATACAAGTCAATAAATCAAATAAGGAATGTCAGGAAGAATGTTACCTGCAAGTCCATTGTGATTGGTTATTAATTATATATTCATTAGCTGCTAGTAACTCCACACGTTCATACAAGTTTTAACTAAATTTTATGTCAAGGGGGTCAATCATCTGCCTAGTGTCTCATTCATTTTGAATTTTTACAGATAAATCTAGTCAATATTTTATCTTTTGTCTTTGAACGTCCTAGAAATTGTTCATATTAAGTTTGTGAAAATACTTTTCAGATAATGCATTCACATCTATCATAGAAGGAATAGTTTCTCTGATTATAAATTTGTTCTAAGCCTGCATTTTATCCTAATGCAATTAGTCTGTGACACAAGAAGTCTTACAGAACTTCAACTGCAGCTTTTCAATAAAGAGCTCAAAATTACTTATGTACATTTATTAATTCTATAAAATTATATAAAGTAGTAAGAAATCATTAATTTATTTACATAGCATTACTACAAGAGAGTACATGTTTGTTGATCTGCATCCAATAGGATGGGCTATATGCCAGGGAAAATTATACTCTAGAATACTTAGAGGAAAGATCGATGCCTCAAATGAAATGTATGAAGGCCTTGTAATTCAGAGATCCATCACATCTGCCCAAAATGTTGGACTATCTTCAGAAAGTCACTCATTACATTTTCTCTCTCCTAGCGACTTTTAAAATTCTTTATTGTGTCTATTTCTTAAACAGTTTATTCAATTACTTCACCTGTTTCATTGTGCATGCCTCTATTTCTTTAAGGGACTTCTGCAGTTCTTCTTTAAAGCCATCTACCATTTCCATAAAATTGGATTTAAGATCATTTTCTTGTGCTTCACCTATGATGGAACAGCCAGAGTGTTCTACAGTAAGGCATCTGTGGCTAAGTGCTGTCAGGTTTCCCAAATTGTTGTAGAGTGTGTTCTTAGATTGTACTCTAGCTACTTGAATTTTGAGATTATTATAGGTTTATATATTGATTTCTACATAAGTAATTGTCAGATGCATGGATTTTTGTTTTGTTTTGTTGATGTTTTTATTCCCTTGGTCTCTGTTTCCTCCAGGTTTTCTGGTCTTAATGCCTTGGGGTTCTAGTGACCAGGAAGTCTTCAGGTCCAGGAGGGTGTCTTTGCTGAGATTTTTGTGACTACTCTTTCTTCTGAGGTTTTGGGTGTCAACATTACCTCTGGGTTCCATAGGTAGGGCTTCCAAAAAAAAAAAAAAAAAAAAAAAAAAACCAGAGATCTTCAGCTCAATTTGTGAGAAGGAATATGGAGTCAGGTCATGGGTTGCACTTTATAGTTGTTCAAAATACTTGAAGGGGAGTTGGTGAGCCTAGAGCCTAGAGTGGAAAGTTACCAGGGGTGCCTGAAGTTGGTCTAGACTTTTTGTTTATAATTTCAGCAAACATCCATGTTAATCAAAGGGTGTGTAGAAATTATTGTGTGTAAAAAAATGCCACAGAACTTGAAAACTACACGATGAGAACTTATAAATTTGTCTTGTTACTTTATGAGTCTTCCAGTCTTATTTCTATTATTACAATAAAATGCTCTAAAGAAATCATCTTGGGGAGAAAGGCTTAATTTGGCTTTAAATTGGAATTTGCAATTTGTCACTTTTCATGTAATGAAAGTTACCTAGGCAGATGGTCACGTCTGCATTCAGAAGGATTGAGAAATGAGTACATCCTTGCATGTTCTTCTGATATAGCTACTTTTTTCATTCACAGAAGTGTCCACAGCCCAAATAAAAAATTGTGTCAACTATATTCAGGGTGGGAGTTCCTACATCAACTAATAATTAAGACAGTTCCTCACAAACGTATGTCAGTCTTTTTTGTTTGTTTGTTTGTTTTTGTTTTTTGGTTTTTGTTTTTGTTTTTGTTTTTGTTGATTTTGATTTTGTTTTTGTTTTTGTTTTCGTTTTCGTTTTCGTTTTCGTTTTCGTTTTCGTTTTCGTTTTCGTTTTCGTTTTCGTTTTCGTTTTCGTTTTCGTTTTCGTTTTCGTTTTCGTTTTCGTTTTCGTTTTCGTTTTCGTTTTCGTTTTCGTTTTCGTTTTCGTTTTCGTTTTCGTTTTCGTTTTCGTTTTCGTTTTCGTTTTCGTTTTCGTTTTCGTTTTCGTTTTCGTTTTCGTTTTCGTTTTCGTTTTCGTTTTCGTTTTCGTTTTCGTTTTTCAAGCCAGGGTTTCTCTGTATAGCCCTGGCTGTCCTGGACTTCCTTTTGTAGACCAGGCTGGCCTCGAACTCAGAAATCTGCCTGCCTCTGCCTTCCAAGTTATGGGATTAAATGTGTGCACCACCGTGTCTGGCCCATATGTCAGTCTTATACACACAATTTTGATTGCTTTATCAACTGATTCTAGTTTGTGTCAAGATGACAATTAAAAGTAAACACCACAACAGACAATAAAGAAACACATTAACAGATGATCTGAAAAACAAAATAAGTATGCTTTGGGGGTTTCTTTGGATGGGAATGATCTCATTTGGCTCAAATATTTGAGTACTTGATCCTATGTTAGTGTAAATTTTTAGGAATAATTAGTTGATATGACCTTGTTGAAGAAGTTGTGTAACTGTGGGTGGGATTTGAGATGTAAAAGCTTTTACCATTCCTGGTTAGATTACTCTGTCTGCCTTCAAATTGTTATCCCAATACCATGTGTGTCTACTTGCTGCTATGCTTTCCATTATGATGACCATGGATTCCAAGCCGCTGAAACCAAGAATAAACCCCTAATAAACTCTTTATTTGTAAGCTGTTTTTGCCACAGTGTCTTATTGTGACAACAGAAAAGTAATTAAAACACTCTAATTCACCTATTTTCTAGTTTATGAAATATGTCTTCTATAGTACAATGAGTTTCATAGATCAATACGGTAAATTGTACTACAACTTTATTAACTTTTCAATGGCAGTGATTCTTGTTTTTTTTTGTATTAATATTCATTTGAGAGCATCCAGAATACATAGGCAGAGTTCTGTAATATTTGTAAAATTTTATTACCTTTCTTTTATTAAGGTTTATGTCACAAATATGTCTTATACATGTTTTTAATATATAAATAATAATGAACTTATTAAAACTATTGAAATATCTATTACTTGATACAGTTATGGTATTTTATAATGACTTTAAAGAATATTGACAATTAACTCACTGTGTATGTATATGATAATATTAAGTATAACAAGTACAAAATTCATTACTTCTCCAGAACTTATTTTTTATTTTATTCAGTGTAACAATATTGTTATGTATAAATCATAATGGCATTTTTCTGTTTCCTGCTCCAATGATTTGCACTCCCTTATGAAAATAACTCACAGAATTTTTACATTTTGTTATGTTTTAAACAATGTAACAGTTGGGCCTCTTTCTAGCCTCTATGTGGTTAATCAACCTCCTTAAACTAACTTCTTTATGTTACTTTTGTTGCCCTGGAACCAGAGAACTGCCAAACTGGGTCACACTCTTCCAGCACCTTCTTCATTTATTTATTTATTTATTTATTTATTTATTTATTTATTTATTTATAATTATTTAATTAATTAATCTTGAATCTAGACACGTTGCTCCAGGTGTTTATCATCTGTGCTCGAGGTGTTTATCATCTGGTAGCATTGTTGGAATTGTTTATCTATACTATCTTATAAATAATGATATTTTGATTTCTTCCTTTCTAATTTGTATCTCCTTGATCCTCTTCAGTTGTCTTATTCCTCTAACTAGAATGTCAAGTACTCTATTAAATAGATTTGCAGAGACTGAACAGCCTTTCCTTGTTCCTGATTTTTGCTGAATTATTTTGAGTATTTCTCAATTTAATTTTTTTATAACGTATTTTCTTCAATTGCATTTCCAATGCTATGCCAAAAGCCTCCCCCCCCCACTCCCCTAACCACCCATTCCCATTTTTTGGCCCTGGCATTCCCCTGTGCTGGGGCATATAACGTTTGCCTGACCAATGGGCCTCTCTTTCCAGTGATGGCCGACTAGGTTATCTTTTGATACATATGCAGCTAGATTCAAGAGCTCTGGGGTACTGGTTAGTTCATAATGTTGTTCCTCCGATAGGGTTGCAGATCTCTTTAGCTCCTTGGATACTTTCTCTAGCTCCTCCATTGGGGGCCCTGTGATCCATCCAATAGTTGACTGTGAGCATCCACTTCTGTGTTTGCTAGGCCCCGGCCTAGTCTCACAAGGGACAGCTATATCACCATCCTTGCATCAAAGGCTTGCTAGTGTATGCAATGGTGTCATCGCTTGGAGGCTAATTATGGGATGGATACCTGGATATGGCAGTCTCTAGATGGACCATCCTTTTGTCTCAGCTCCAAACTTGGTCTATGTAACTCCTTACATGGGTGATTGTTTCCAATTATAAGAATGAGCAAAGTGTCCACACTTTGGTTTTTGTTCTTCTTCAGTTTCATATGTTTTACATATTGTACCTTATATCTCGCTATACTAAGTTTCTGGGTTAATATCCACTAATCAGTGAGTACATTTCATTTGAGTTCTTTTGTGATTGGGTTACCTCACTCAGATTGATGCCCTCCAGGTCCAACAATTTGCCTAGGACTTTTGTGAATTCATTCTTTTTAATAGCTGAGTAGTACTCCATTGTGTAAATGTATCAAATTTTTTGTATTCATTCCTCTTTTGAGGGACATCTGGGTTATTTCCAACTTCTGGCTATTATAAATAAGGCTGCTATGAACATAATGGAGCATGTGTCCTTCTTACCTGTTGGGACATCTTTGGATATATGCCCAGAAGAGGTATTGTAAGATCTTCCAGTAGTACTATGTCCAATTTTCGGAGGAACCGCCAGACTGATTTCAAGAGTGGTTGTACCAGCTTGCAATCCCACCAACAATGGAGGAGTGTTCCTCTTTCTCCACATCCTCGCCATCATCTGCTGTCACCTGAATTTTTCATCTTAGCCATTCTGACTGGTGTGTGATTGAATCTCAGGTTTGTTTTGATTTGCATTTCCCTGATGATTAAGGATGTTGAACATTTTTTCAGGTGTTTCTCAGCCTTTCGGTATTCCTCAGGTGATAATTCTTTTTTCAGCTCTGAGCCCCATCTTTTATGGGGCTATTTGACTTTCTGGAGTCCACCCTCTTGAGTTTTTATATATATTGGATATTAGTCCCCTATCTGATTTAAGATAGGTAAAGATTTTTTCCCAATCCGTTGGTGGTCTTTTTGTCTTATTGAAGGTGTCTTTTGCCTTGCAGAAGCTTTGCACATTCATGAGGTCCCATTTGTCAATCCTTGATCTTAAAGCACAAGCCATTGCTCTTCTATTCAGGAATTTTTCCCCTGTGCCCATATCTTCAAGGCTTTCCCCCACTTTCTTTTCTATAAGTTTCAGTGTCTCTGGTTTTATGTGAAGTTCCTTGATCCACTTAGATTTTACTATAGTACAAGGAGATAAGTATGGATCAATTCGCATTCTTCTACATGATAACAACCAGTTGTGCCAGCACCAATTGTTAAAAATGCTGTCTTTCTTCCACTGGATGGTTTAAGCTCAATTGTCGAAGATCAAGTGACCATAGGTGTGTGGGTTCATTTCTGGGTCTTCAATTCTATTCCATTGGTCTACTTGTCTGTCTCTATACCAGTACCATGCAGTTTTTATCAAAATTTCTCTGTAGTAAAACTTTAGGTCAGGCATGGTGATTCCACCAGAGGTTCATTTATCCTTGAGAAGAGTTTTTGCTATCCTAGGTTTTTTGTTATTCCAGATGAATTTGCAAATTGCTCCTTCTAATTCGTTGACGAATTGAGTTGGAATTTTGATGGGGATTGCATTGAATCTGTACATTGCTTTTGGCAAGATAGTCATTTTTACAATGTTGATCCTGCCAATCCATGAGCATGGGAGTTCTTTACATCTTCTGAGATCTTCTTTAATTTCTTTCTTCAGAGACATGAAGTTCTTGTCATACAGATTTTCATTTCGTTTTTAGAGTCACGCCTAGGTATTTTATATTACTTGTGGCTATTGAGAAGGGTGTTGTTTCCCTAATTTCTTTCTCAGCCTGTTTGTCCTTTGTATAGAGAAAGGCCATTGACTTTTTTAAGTTAATTTTATGTCCAGCTACTTCACTGAAGCTGTTTATCAGGCTTAGGAGTTCTCTGGTGGAATTTTTAGGGTCACTTATATATACTATCATATCATCTGCAAAAAGTGATATTTTGACTTCATCTTTTCCAATTTGTATCCCCTTGATCTGGTTTTGTTGTTGAATTGCTCTGGCTAGGACTTCAAGTACTATGTTGAAGAGGTAGGTAGAACCTGGGCAGTGTTGTCTAGTCCCTGATTTTAGTGGGATTGTTCCAGCTCCTCACCATTTACTTTGATGTTGACTACTGGTTTGCTGTAGATTGCTTTTATCATATTTAGGTATGGGCCTTGAATTCCTGATATTTCCAAGACTTTTATCATGAATGGGTTTTGGATCTTGTTGAATGCTTTTTTCGCATCTAATGAGATGATCATGTGGTTTTTGTCTTTGAATATGTTTACATGATGGATTACGTTGATGGATTTTCGTATATTAAACCATCCCTGCATCCCTGGGATGAAACCTACTTGGTCAGGATGGATGATTGCTTTAGTGTGTTCTTGGATTCTGTTAGCAAGAATTTTATTGAGGATTTTTGCATCGATATTCATAAGGGAAATTGGTCTGAAGTTCTCTAACTTGTTGGATCTTTCTGTGGTTTAGGTATCAGAGTAATTGTGGTTTGATAGAATGAGTTGGGTAGAGTTTCCTCTACTATTATTTTGTGGAATAGTTTGTGCAGAACTGGGATTAGATCTTCTTTGAACGTCTGGTAGAACTCTGCACTAAACCAATTTGGTCCTGGGCTTTTTTTTGTTTGGGAGACTATTAATGACTGCTTCTATTTCCTTAGGGGATATGGGACTGTTTAGATCATTAACTTGTTCCTGATTTAACTTTGGTACTTGGTGTCTGTCTAGAAATTTGTCCATTTCATCCAGTTTTTCCAGTTTCGTTGAGTATAGCCTTTTGTAGAAGGATCTGATGGTGTTTTGTATTTCTTCAGGATCTGTTGCTATGTCTCCCTTTTCATTTCTGATTATGTTAATTAAGATATTGTCCCTGTGCCCTCTAGTGAGTCTAGCTAAGTTTTTATCTATCCTGTTGATTTTCTCAAAGAACCAACTCCTCGTTTTTTAATTCTTTGAATAGTTCTTCTTGTTTCGACTTGGTTGATTTTACCCCTGAGTTTGATTATTTCCTGCCGTCTACTCCACTTGGGTGAATTTGCTTCCATTTTTCTAGAGCTTTTATATGTTTCATCAAGCTGCTACTATGTGCTCTCTCCCGTTTCTTCTTGGAGGCACTCAGAGCTATGAGTTTCCCTCTTAGAAATGGTTTCATTTTGTCCCATAGGTTTGGGTATGCTGTGGCTTCATTTTCATTAAACTCTCAAAAGTCTTTCATTTCTTTCTTTACTCATTCCTTGACCAAGGTATCATTGAGAAAAGTGTTGTTCAGTCTCCAAGTGAATGTTGGCTTTCCATTATGTTTCCATTTATGTTATTATTGAAGATCAGCCTTAGGCCATGGTGGTCTGATAGGTACATGGAACAACATCAATATTTTTGTATCTGTTGAGGCCTGTTTTGTGACAATTATATGGTCAATTTTGGAGAAGGTCCTGTGAGGTGCTGAGAAGAAGGTATATCCTTTTGTTTTAGGATAAAATGTTCTGTAGATATCTGTTAAGTCCATTTGTTTCATCACTTCTGTTAGTTTCACTGTGTCCCTGTTTAGTTTCTGTTTCCATGATCTGTCCAATGATGAAAGTGGTGTGTTGAAGTCTCCCACTATTATTGAGTGAGTTGCAATGTGTGGTTTGAGCTTTACTAAAGTGTCTTTAATGAATGTGGCTGCCCTTGCATTTGGAGCATAGATATTCTGAATTGAGAGTTCCTCTTGGAGGATTTTACCTTTGATGAGTATGAAGTGTCCCTCCTTGTCTTTTTTGATAACTTTGTGTTAGAATTCGATTTTATCCGATATTAGAATGGCTACTCCAGCTTGTTTATTCAGACCATTTGCTTGGAAAATTGTTTTCCAGATTTTCACTTTGAGTTAGTGTCTGTCTTTTGCCCTGAGATGGGTTTCCTGTAAGCAGCAGAATGTTGGGTCCTGTTTGTTTAGCCAGTCTGTTAGTCTATGTCTTGTTACTGGGGAGTTGAAACCATTGATATTAAGAGATATTAATGAAAAGTAATTGTTGGTTCCTTTTATTTTTGTTGTTAGAGTTGTCATTCTGTTCCTGTGGCTGTCTTCTTTTTGGTTTGTTGAGGGATTACTTTCTTGCTTGTTCTAGAGTGTGATTTCCGTCCTTGTATTGCTTCTTTTCTGTCATTATTCTTTGAAGGGCTGGATTTGTGGAAAGATAATTTGTGAATTTGGTTTTGTCCTGGAATACTTTGGTTTCTCCATCTATGGTAATGGAGAGTTTGGCCGGGTATAGTAGCCTGGACTGGAATTTGTTTTGTCTTAGTTTCTGTATAACATCTGTCCATGCTCTTCTGGCTTTCATAGTCTCTGGTGAAAAATCTGGTGTAATTCTGATAGGCTTGCCTTTGTATGTTACTTGACCTTTCTCCCTTACTGCTTTTAATATTCTCTCTTTATTTAGTGCATTTGTTGTTCTGATTATTATGTGTCAGGAGGAATTTCTTTTCTGGTCCAGTCTATTTGGAGTTCTGTAGGCTTCTTGTAAGTTCATGGGCATTTCTTTCTTTAGATTTGGGAAGTTTTCTTCAATAATTTTGTTGAAGATGTTGGCTGGTCCTTTGAGTTGAAAATCTTCATTCTCATCAACTCCTATTATCCGTAGGTTTGGTCTTCTCATTGTGTCCTGGATTTTCCTGGATGTTTTGTGTTAGGATCTTTTTGCATTTTGCATTTTCTTTGATTGTTGTGCTGATGTTCTCTATGGAATCTTCTACACCTTACATTCTCTCTTCCATCTCTTGTATTCTGTTGCTAATGCTTGCATCTATGGTTCCAGATATCTTTCCTAGGGTTTCTATCTCCAGCGTTGCCTCACTTTGGGTTTTCTTTCTTGTGTCTACTTCCATTTTTAGGTCTAGTATGGTTTTGTTCATTTCCATTACCTGTTTGGATGTGTTTTCCTGTTTTTCTATAAGGGCTTGTAACTCTTTAGCAGTGTTCTCCTGTATTTCTATAAGTGAGTTATTAAAGTTCTTCTTGATGTCCTCTACCATCATCATGAGATATGCTTTTAAATCTGGGTCTAGCTTCTTGGTTGTGTTGGGGTGCCCATGACTAGGTGGCATGGGAGTGCTGTGTTCTGATGATGGTGAGTGGTCTTGATTTCTGTTAGTAGGATTCTTACGTTTGCCTTTCGCCATCTGGTATTCTCTGGAGCTGTGCAGGATACACTTGGCAGGGTCCCAGAACTAAGATGTCTGTTGCCAATACTAGGCAAAGCGCTCCTGTGCTGCGCAGATCCCAATCCTCAGAATTCTTAAGATGGCGTGGCTGGTGTTGTGCGTATCTGGTGGTAGTCAGCCGACTGTGCGCCCTAGCTACCCTGGTGCTGCTCGGACCAAAAGGGGCTTGTGCCCCTACTCAGACCGGGTTTTTGCTTCCCTGACTAATGCAGTGTCAAGTCCCGTGAGGTTGGATTGGAGCAGATGCTTAGTTCCACTCACCAGAGGTCTTAAGATCGCTTGGCGGGTGTTGTGGGTAGCTGGCAGTAGTCAGACGACTGTGCGCCCTCTCCTGCACCTTCAAATGCTGGCTATGACTCCTGCCCTCCACTCTTCTCAGGTATGGCATTTCACCTCTTCTTTTCCCAGCCTGATGGATCTCCTTTGTACTACTTCCTCTCTGTTTTAAGCACTGAAACCTTAAAAGTCCTACCTCTGTCTGCCCTGGCCAGCCATTACCTGGTTGAATCTTTATTTACCAATCAAAACCAACTCAGAGCAGAATCCCTCAGTGTTTTACATGCAGAAAATTATAATAAAAGCAGCATTAGGTCAAACTCACTACAATTCAGTTCATAATTTTTATAAAGGCCACTGACTTTATTAATCTAAAATTTGTTATAAATAGTGACTGATTTATTTTTTTTTGCCAAAAAAGGAACCAAATTAGTTACTTAATATCAAGTGACCAGCTGTGAATTCACATGAAAGAACAAAGTAATTTGAAAGATGAATGGAAAATAAACAACTGAACCAAGAAGAAAAACTGAATCCAAATTTGATGGTGAGGAATGTCCAGAGCCAATCCAGCCAGTGTTGCAAAACTTTAAAGATTCAGAAATTGGCCACAGCAGATACTTCTGGAAAAGAAACAGCAAAATAAAAATGAATAAAAGAGATAGGTGGATTTTTTTTTCAGAAAGTAGAATATAAATTCAAATATTTCATCTCACCAATGAAATGACAATTAATACTTCGAGAATTTTAGAATTCATTCTAATTGGAGAATACAGGGATAGTTGGTAATTTTTATTTCCTTTCTACATACAATATAGAAATATTATATCTATATTAGGCTTAGAGTCAGGAAAACTTAGGAAACAATATAGATAATATTCATCTCTAGAAGTCAGACAGGTAAAAAACAAAGTCAAAATAACACAAATGGCAAATCTAAGAAAAGCAACACTGTAAATTCAGCATGTGCTTAGAAATGCAAATATGATATTTAAAAAATTCCACCCTTTATTATGAACAATGAATGTAAATACAAGAATTTCACCTTTAAGAAAAATCACATGGATAATACAAGTTAGAAGGAAACTGCACACCTCAAGCATAACAAAATTCATTATATATATTTATACACACACACACACACACACACACACACACACACACACATAAACATGTAGTCTGAGCCAGAAATGCAATCTCTTACTGTTTGAATCAGTTACAAAGATATTTTCATCACATAGATTCTCTCTTAAAGAAGAGAAAAATCCATTACATCATTTACATTTCTCTGGATGCTCAACCTGAGTCCATCTTAAGATGTGTTTTTCTTTTTCTTTTTTTTTTCTTTCTTACAGATTGAGCTAAAGTGCAGATTCAAAAATCATAGGAATTGTAATTCTGAGTCACTGGAGTAATCTTATGCAGAAAGTTTGAGTAAAATAATCTATAACTTAGAGGAGTGAACATGTCACAAATTTTGTAGAAAATTTAAATGTGGACTATGGACGACATGGAGGTTGGTAGTTCTATTCTCAGGGGTAGAAATGACACTACTAAATGGCAGTTTATTGCTAAGGACAGTACAGTACAGAAGTCAAGAAAACCATATATAGTCCAACATATACCAAAGAAATTCAATGAAACATAAGATAATATTCTGAAATAATAATACAAAAAGTATAAAATCTTGAAGAAACTAAAAAAAATTATAGGTATATATTACCTACATATTTAAATGAAGGGGATAAAAGAAAACCAATATAAGAACTCATGTTCTTGAAATGTGGTAATGGTATCATGGCAGGGAAAGTACCATAAAAGTCCAGGACTAGATGGATTTAACAATGAGTTCTACCAGACTACAGATTTTCTTTTATAAATGTAACTACATTGTGTTTCTCTGTATATACTTTCATTTCTGTGGTTGCATATGTCACATCATGAACGTGCAGGTCATGGGACAACTTTCAGAAGCTGATTCTCTCCTTTCAATAGTGGTTTCCAGGTTTGCAAACTTAGTAGAAAAAAGATTCATACTGCATTAGAAAAAATCACCATAATCAAATTGGATCTACATCAGAGATATGCCCTCATAATCATAATTTACCACACATGAAACAATATAATAGAATATCTATGCATATCTAAGGGCAAAAATTATATGAACGTTTCTATATATTCAAATAGAACCATTTTACTTTGTACTTGAAAGGGTCTCTTCAGGTTCTTTCACACTGCTGTTGTCATCCTCATTGGGTCCTGATAGCCTCCCACAACCATGCTGTCTGGGATTTAGTAGTGGTTCTTCCCATTCCCCACGTCACACTACTAGATATTTCTATTCATTCTCTTGGCCCTCAGGGCTTCTTTCCTGTCTCCCTCATACCAGATATTGCCTCCTTTTCTTCCCTCCACCTCCCCTGTTTCACACATGTCCCTCCATACCTCTGCCTCCAATGATTATGTTGTTCCATGTTCTAAGTGAGATTGGAGATTGAAGCATTCACATTTGGGCTTTCCCTCTTCTTAAGCTTCATATGGTCTGTGAATTCTTCATGGATATTCTGAACTTTTTGGGTAATATCCACTTATCAGTGAGTACATACCATATATTCATACATATCTCCTTTGGTGTCTGGGTTACTTCACTCAGGATGGTATTTTCTATTTCCATGCATTTTCCTGGAAAGAAAAACAAAAACAAAACAAAAAACTGATATCCTCATTTTGAATAGCTGAGTGGTCTTTTTTTGTTTGTTTTTGTTTGTTTGTTTTTGTTTGTTTGTTTGTTTTTTGTTTTTGTTTTTTTCGGGATAGGATCTCCCTGTATGGCCCTGGCTGTCCTGGAAATCACTCTGTAGACCAGGATGCCCTTGATCTCAGAAATCTGCCTGCCTCTTGAGTAGTCTTTCACTGGGTAAATGTACCACATTTTCTGTATTATTTTTCATTGAAGGGCATCTGGGTTGTTTCCAGCATTCAGCTATTATAATTTTTTTCTTTGTTTAATGGTACAACCACTTGTTTTTATTTCTTAAAATTACAACCTGCTCCTTTGGTGAAATTTGTGGTCAGTCCTTTTTTTTTTTTTTTTTCATTTTTTATTAGGTATTCAGCTCATTTACATTTCCAATGCTATACCAAAAGTCCCCCATACGAAGCCCCCCCCCCTCACTCCCTTACCCACCCACACCCCCTTTTTTGCCCTGGCGTTCCCCTGTACTGGGTCATATAAAGTTTGCAAGTTCAATGGGCCTGTATTTGCAGTGCTGGCCGACTAGGTCATCTTTTAATACATATGCAGCAAGAGACAAGAGCTCCGGGGTATAGCTTAGTTCATATTGTTGTTCCACCTATAGGGTTGCAGTTCCCTTTAGTTCCTTGAGTGTTTTCTCTATTTCCTCCATTGGGGGCCCTGTGGTCCATTCAATATCTGACTGTGAGCTAGAGTTTGCTAGTGTTTGCTAGTCCCTCGCATAGTCTCACAAGAGACAGCTATATCCCGGTTCTTTCAGCACAATCTTGCTAGTGTATGCAATGGTATTAGCATATGGAAGCTGATCATGGGATGGATCTCTGGATATGGCAATCACTAGATGGTCCATTCTTTTGTCACACTTCCAAATTTTGTCTCTGTAACTCCTTCCATGGGTGTTTTGTTTCCTATTCTAAGAAGGGACAAAGTGTCCACACTTTGGTCTTCGTTCTCTTGAGTTTAATGTGTTTAGCAAATTGTATCTTATATCTTGAGTATCCTAAGTTTCTGGGCTAATATCCACTTATCAGTTAGTACATATTGTGAGAGTTTATTTGTGATTGGGTTACCTCACTCAGGATGATGCCCTCCAGGTCCATGCATTTGTTAGAAATTTCATAAATTCATTCTATTTAATAGCTGTGTAGTACTCCATTGTGTAACTGTAACACATTTTCTGTATCCATTCCTCTGTTGAGGGTCATCTGGGTTCTTTCCAGCTTCTGGCTATTATAAATAAGGCTGCTATGAACATAGTGGAGCATGTGTCCTTCCTACCCGTTGAGGCATCTTCTGGATATATGCCCAGAAGAGGTATTGCTGGATCTTCTGGTAGTATTATGTCCAATTTTCTGAGGAACTGCCAGACTGATTTCCAGAGTGGTTGTACAAGCCTGCAATCCCACCAACAATGGAGGAGTGTTACCCTTTCTCCACATACTCGCCAGCATCTGCTGTCACCTGAATTTTTCATCTTAGCCATTCTGACTGGTGTGAAGGTGGAATCTCAGGATTGTTTTGATTTGCATTTCCCTGATGATTAAGGATGTTGAACATTTTTTCAGGTGCTTCTCTGCCATTCAGTATTCCTCAGGTGAGAAATCTTTTTTTTTTTTTTTTTTTTTAAGTTTTACCTATTTTTATTCAACATGAAACAGAACAACAGTTGTTCAGAAAACAAAAAAAAAAAAAAAACAGATACGAATTGACACATGGAAAGACTGGTGCATCAAACACAGACAATACAGAGCGGGTAGAGAACTTGATGTAACCAGAATTATGGATGTCTCCTGTACGGGCCAAAGAGAAAGCAGTACATCTCCAAATTTCCTTCTGTTCCTGGGAGAGCTCCAAAATCCTTTTTTCGTCTCTCTTGGTCTCTCTTTCTCATGTCATTTGTATATCTAGCATCTCCCACCCACCACCCCCTTTTGTATTTTACACTTTTTATTTGATTTTATTATTTTAAGCTTTTAAAAGAATGTACTTTTTGTTTGAGTTGCCTTATTCTGTGCTCTAGTTCGTATTCATGTCTGCCTTTGATTTTATTATTTCTTACTATAACTTTTGTTTTTATTTTTTTCAAGGACATAAAGAGCAACCTTAGATTATATATTTCAGAATTTTATGATACTTCTTTTTCTTTTTTTTTCTTTTCCATTTTTATTAGGTATTTAGCTCATTTACATTTCCAATGCTTTACCAAAAGTCCCCCATAGCCACCCACCCCCACTCCCCTACCCATCCACTCCCCATTTTTGGCCCTGGCGTTCCCCTGTACTGGGGCATATTCTTTTTACAGTTCTGAGCCCCATTTTTTAGTGGGGTTATTTGATTATATGGAGTCTAACTTCTTGAGTTCTTTATATATATTGGATATTAGTCCCCTTACCGATTTGGGATAGGTAAACATCCTTTCCCAATCTGTTTGTGGTCTTTTTGTCATATTGAAGGCATCTTTTGCCTTGCAGAAGCTTTGCAATTTTATGAGGTCCCATTTACCGATTCTCGATCTTACAGCACAAGCCATTGCTGTTCTATTCAGGAATTTTCCCCCTGTACCCATATCTTTGAGGCTTTTCCCAAATTTCTCCTCTATTAGTATCAGTGTCTCTGGTTTTATGTGGATTTCTTTAATCCAATTAGATTTGACCTTAGTACAAGGAGATAAGAATGGATCAATTTGCAATCTTCTACATGATAACAGCCAGTTGTGCCAGTACCATTTGTTGAAAATGCTGACTTTTTTCCACTGGATGGTTTTAGATTGCTTGTCAAAGATCAAGTGACCATGTGTGTGTGTGTTTTTCTTTGGGTCTTCAATTCTCTTCCATTGGTCTACTTGTCTGTCACTATACCAGTACCTTGCAGTTTTTATCACAATTGCTCTGTAGTACAGCTTTAGGTTGCACATGGTGATTCGACTAGATGTTCTTTTATCCTTGAGAACAGTTTTTGCTATCCTAGGTTTTTTTGTTATTCCACATGAATCTGCTGATTGCTCTTTCTAATTCGTTGAAGAATTGAGTTGGAATTTTGATGGGGATTGCATTGAATCTGTAGATTGTTTTGGCAAGATAGCCATTTTTACTATATTGATCCTGTCGATCCATGAGCATGGGAGACCTTTCCATCTTCTGAGATCATCTTTAATTTCTTTCTTTAGAGGCATGAAGTTCTTGTCAGACAGATCTTTCACTTCCTTAGAGTCATGCCTAGGTATTTTATATTATTTGTGGCTATTGAGAAGGGTGTTTTTTCCCTAATTTCTTTCTCAGCCTGTTTGTCCTTTGTGAAGAGAAAGGCCATTGACTTGTTTGAGTTAATTTTATATCCAGCTACTTCACTGAAGCTATTTATCAGGCTTAGGGGTTCTCTGGTGAAATTTTTAGGGTCCCATATACATATTATCATATCATCTGCAAAAAGTGATATTTTGACTTCTTCCTTTCCAATTTCTATCCCCTTGATCTCCTTTTGTTGTCTAATTGCTCTGGCTAGGATTTAAATACAATGTTGAATAGGTAGGCAGAGAGTGGACAGCCTTGTCTAGTCACTGTTTTTAGTGGGATTGCTTCAAACTTTTCAGCATTTACTTTGATGCTGGCTACTGGTTTGCTGCAGATTGCTTTTATCATGTTTAGGTATGGACCTTGAATTCCTGATCTTTCCAAGACTTTTATCATGAATGGGTGTTGGATTTTGGCAAATGCGTTCGCAGCTTCTAACAAGATGATCATGTGGTTTTTGTCTTTGAGTTTGTTATATACTGGATTACGTTGATGGATATATTGAACCATCCCTGCATCCCTGGGATGAAACCTACTTGGTCAGGATGGATGATTGTTTTGATGTGTCCTTGGATTTTGTTAGCAAGAACTTTATTTAGGATTTTTGCATCAATATTCATAAGTGATATTGGTCTGAAGTTCTCTATCTTTGTGGGGTCTTTTTGTTGTTTAGGTATCAGAGTAATTGTGGCTTCATAGAATGAGTTGGGTAGAGTACCTTCTGTTTCTATTTTGTGGAATAGTTTGTGCAGAAGTGGGAGTAGATCTTCTTTGAAGATCTGATAGAACTCTGCACTAAACCCATCTCGTCCTGGGCTTTTTTTGGTTGGGACACTATTAATAACTGCTTTTATTTCTTTGGGGGATATCGGGCTGTTTAGATCATTAACCTGATCTTGATTCAACTTTGGTACCTGGTATCTGTCTAGACACTTCTCCATTTCATACATTTCATCCAGGTTCTCCAGTTTTGTTGAGTATTGCCTTTTGTAGAAGGAACTAATGGTTTTTTTTTTAATTTCTTCAGGATCTGTTGTTATGTCTCCCTTTTCATTTCAGATTTTATTAATTAGAATGCTTTCCCTGTGCCCTCTAGTGAGTCTGGCTAAGGGTTTGTCTATCTTGTTGATTTTCTCAAAGAACCAGCTCCTCGATTGGTTGATGCTCTGAATAGTTCTCTTGTTTCCACTTGGTTGATTTTGCCCCTGAGTTTGATTATTTCCTGCCATCTACTCCTCTTGGGTGAATTTGCTTCCTTTTGTTCTAGAGCTTTTAGGTGTGTTGTCAAGCTGCTCATGTATGCTCGCTCTACTTTCCTTTTGGAGGCACTCAGAGCTATGAGTTTTCCTCTTAGAAATGCTTTCATTGTGTCCCATAAGTTTAGGTATGAGGTGGCTTCATTTTCATTGAACTCTAAGAAGTCCTTAATTTCTTCTTTATTCCTTCCTTGACCAAGATATCATTGAGAAGAGTGTTGTTCAGTTTCCACGTGAATGTTGGCTTTCTATTATTTATTCTGTTATTGAAGATCAGCCATAGTGCATGGTGATCTGATAGGATGCATGGGACAATTTCAATATGTTTGTATCTGTTGAGGCCTGTTTTGTGATCTATTATGTGGTCAATTTCAGTGAAGGTACCATGAGGTGCTGAGAAGAAGGTATATCCTTTTGTTTTAGGATAAAATGTTCTGTAGATATCTGTCAGATACATTTGTTTCATAACTTCTGTTACTTTCAATGTGTCCATGTTTACTTTCTGTTTCCTTGATCTATCCATTGGTGAAAGTAGTGTGTTGAAGTCTCCCACTATTATTGTGTGAGGTGCAATGTGTGCTTTGAGCTTTACTAAAGTTTCTTTAATGAATGTGGCTGCCCTTGTATTTGGAGCATAGATATTCAGAATTGATAGTTCCTCTTGGAGGATTTTAACTTTCATGAAGATGATGTGACCCTCCTTGTCTTTTTTGATGACTTTGGGTTGTAAGTCAATCTTATCAGATGTTAGGATGGCTACTCCAGGTTGTTTCTTCATACCATTTGCTTGGGAAATTGTTTTCCAGCCTTTCATTCTGAGGTAGTGTCTATCTTTTTCTCTGAGATGAGTTTCCTGTAAGCAGCAAAATGTTGGGTCTTGTTTGTGTAGCCAGTTTGTTAGTCTATATCTTTTTATTGGGGAGTTGAGACCATTGAAATTAAGAGATATTAAGGAAAAGTAATTGTTGGTTCCTCTTATTTTTGTTGTTAAAGTTGACATTCTGTTTTTGTGGCTGTCTTCTTTTAGGTTTGTTGAGGGATTACCTTCTTGTTTTTTCTAGGGCAAGGTTCCCTTCATTGTATATATTTTTTTCTGTTATTATCCTTTGAAGGGCTGGATTTGTGGAAAGGTAATATGTGAATTTGTTTTTGTCATGGAATACTTTTGTTTCTCCATCTATGGTAATGGAGAGTTTGGCTGGGTATGGTAGCCGTGGCTGTAATTTGTGTTCTCTTAGTGTCTGTATAACATCTGTCCAGGATCTTCTGGCTTTCATAGTCTCTGGTGAAAAATCTGGTGTAATTCTGATTGACTTGCCTTTATAATTTACTTGACCTTTTTCCCTTACTGCTTTTAGTATTCTATCTTTATTTAGTGCATTTGTTGTTCTGATTATTATGTGTAGGGAGGAATTTCTTTTCTGGTCCAGTCTATTTGGAGTTCTGTAGGCTTCTTGTATGTTCATGGGCATCTCTTTCTTTAGATTTGGGAAGTTTTCTTCAATAATTTTGATGAAGATATTTGCTGGTCCTTTGAGATGAAAATCTTCTTTCATATCCACCCCTATTATCTGTAGGTTTGGTCTTCTCATTGTGTCCTCGATTTCCTGGATATATTGAGTTAGGATCTTTTTGCATTTTGCATTTTCTTTGATTGTTGTGCTGATGTTCTCTATGGGATCTTCTGAACCTGAGATTCACTCTTCCATGTCTTGTATTCTGTTGCTGATGCTCAAATCTATGGTTCCAGATTACTTTCCTAGGTTTTCTATCTTCAGTGTTGCCTCACTTTGAGTTTTCTTTATTATATCTACTTCCTTTTTTAGGTCTAGTATGGTTTTGTTCATTTCCATCACCTGTTTGGATGTGTTTTCCTGTTTTTCTTTAAGGACTTTAACTCTTTAGTAGTGTTCTCCTGTATTTCTTTAAGTGAGTTATTAAAGTCCTTCTTGATGTCCTCTACCATCATCATGAGATATGCTTTTAAATCTGGGTCTAGGTTTTCGGGTGTGTTGGGGTGCCCTGGACTAGGCGAAGTGGGAGTGCTGGGTTCTGATGATGGTGAGTGGTCTTGGTTCCTGTTAGTAAGATTCCTACGTTTACCTTTCACCATTTGGTAATCTCTGGAGTTAGTTGTTATAGTTGACTCTGTTTAGAGATTGTTCTGGTGATTCTGTTACCGCCTATCAGCAGACCTGGGAGACAGACTCTCTCCTCTGAATTTCAGTGCTCAGAGCTCTCTCTGCTATGAAGCTCTCCTCTTACATGGAAGGTGCACAGATTATCTTGTGTTTGGACCTCCTCCTGGCTGAAGAAGTGGGCCCAAAACAGGACCTTTTCCAGAAGCTGTGTTGCTTGGCAGGTCCCAGAAGCTGTTAGCTTCTGTGGTGCACACTCTGAACTGTGCAGACTTAGTTCCTAAGTTCGGTGGCGTCCCAGAACCAAGGTTGCACCTGCTGCTCCTGAGTCTGAGGCCTTCCGAACCAGGCAGATACCTGTCCTTTGGTCGGGATGGTGGCTGGCTCTCTGTGGCCCGAAAAGGGTGCTGCCTCAGAGGTTCTGTGGCTCCGCCTGTCCCAGAAGCTGTCTGGTTCTGTGGGGCACCTTCTCATCTGTTCAGATTAATTTCCTAAGTTCTGCATAGTCCCTGAACCTCCGCTATTATAATTAAGGCTGCTGTGTAAACACTGCGGGTTTACTTATGATATGGTAGGGCATTTTGGGGTATATGCCCAGAAGTTGTATATATAAATATTCAGATAGACTTATTTCCAATTTTGTGAAGAAATGCCAGAATATTTTCCAGATTATGGAATCTGGAAAACTCTTTGCAATCCCACTAGCAAAGATAAAGTGTTCTTTTTATCTACATTTGCTCTAGCAGCTATTTTCACCTGACATTTTGGTCTCAACCATTCTGATTGGTTTAGGATGGAATCTCAGTTTGGTTTTGATTTGTATTTCACTATAAATAAGGATGTTGAACATTTCTTTAGGTGCTTATCAGGCTTTTGAGATTCCTAAATTGAGAATCTTGTTTAGCTCTAGAGCTCATTTTTTCATTAGGGTGTTTTTTATTTTATTTTTTTTTGAGTCTAGCTTCTTGAATTCTTTGTATATTTTGAGTATTAGCCCTCGATCAGATGTAGGGTTAGTAAAGATATTTTCTCCATTACTAGGTTGCCATTTTGTCCTATTGACAGTGTCCTTTGCCTTACAGAACCTTTTCAGTTTCAGGAGGTCCCATTTGTTAATTGACCAAGATATGCTTTCAGACAGGAACATGGCATGACTGTCCTAAAAGAGGCTATGCCATCAAATGACTGAGACAGATGCAGATATTTACAGCCAACCATTGGTCTAAACCCAGGAACCCCTATGGAAGAGTTTGAGCAAAGACTGAGGGAACTGAAGGGAATTGCAACCCTATAGGAAGAATAACACCATGAAAAAATACATTTCCCAGAATTCTCAGGTACTAAGCCACCAACCAAAAAGCATGCATGTACTAGTCCATAACCCCTACTACACATATGTAGCAGAGGATTGCATTGTCTGGCCTCAGTGCGATGAGGGTGTGTGCTTGTCCTGTGGAAGCATTATATCCCCAGAAAAGGGGAATTCTAGAGAGGTGGGTGGGAGAGTAAACTTTTAGAGAGATGAGGGAAGTGTGGTAGGGGCCTCATGGAGGGAGTATGCTGAAGGGGATCAATTTTGAAATATAAATAAATAAAATAATTAGTAAAATGAATAGTTTGACATAGTTTGAATATCTTCAAAACAGGAGCATGAAAGTAATTGGATATAGGAAGATAAATTTAATTTTAGAGATTTTAGGTATGGTAGTCAAAATTCTTTAAAGATTCTTTAAAACTGAAATAATTATGTGTGTGTGTGGTGTGTGTGTGTGTGTGTGTGTGTGTGTGTGTGTGTGTGTGTGTGTAGAGGGATTTATACACTGTGGTCTAGCCCAGGTATTTAAAAATAGATGTCTATAGAAAGAAAGTCAAGGAATCCAATAGATCTCCTGTCCACAAGACTGAATTTCCCAGATGTTCTTCAGTGTATGTTGGACTTTCAAAGAAATATACTCTAAAACCTTCAAAAGAACAAGCATACCTGTGAGAATGAAGACAAGCAGGCAAAAACCAAAGGGGTCTTCTATGTGCTTTACATAGGCTAGCACAAGAATATGTGTCCCAGAGTTAGGATAGGTTTTTAGACCTCAAATGAGGCAATGAACCAAAAATCACTTATATCCAGTGCTTTTCACTTTTAGTTAATTCAATATTCAGTAAAGTTAACAGTAGAAGTCATAGAAGTAATATGCCTGGCAACCTATCTCCTATATAACAACCAATTAGACAAGTAATAAAATTCATACAAATAAGCTTTATTCAATAATAAAATATTGTGAAGACAAACAAGAGAATAGGTGTTGCAAAGTCTGTCTTACAGTTTAAACACAGTGTACACGTTTAAACAGGAGGTGGTATATTTATGCCCACCACTGACATGTTAACTTAGTGCCTGTTCTATGGTTAAAGTTGTCCATTTAGTATGAAAATTTTACTCAGAAGCAATTTACGCCTCTAGCTGTCACCATAGCTTCAGTCTTATTATGATTTGAATATATAATATTTTGAGTAGGCTAATATATTTAAATAGTTGGTCTCCAGCTAGAGACAGTGTTTGGGAAGGTTATGGAACATTTAGGAATGTTTTTTACAAACATTTCACGTATTGTTCTATAATGAATATTAGCAAAAAATTCAATAGATCTAGAAAAGAAAGAAAAAGAAGCTCAAGTCTAAATGGATCAAGGAACTCCATATAAAACCAGAGACACTGAAACTTATAGAGAAGAAAGTGGATTAAAGCCATTAAGATATGGGCACAGGGGGAAAATTCTTGAACAGAAGAGCAATGGCTTGTGCTGTAAGATCAAGAATCCACAAACCGGACCTCAGAAAATTGCAAAGCTTCTGTAAGGCAAAAGACACTGTCAATAAGACAAATAGAACACCAATATATTGGGAAAGAATCTTTACCTATCCTAAATCATATATGAGACTAATATCCAATATATATAAAAAACTCAGGAAGATGAATTCCAAAAAATCAAATAACCCTATTAAAAATGGGGTATGGAGCTAAACAAAGAATTCTCAACAGAGGAATACAGAATGTATGAGAAGCAAAATGATGTTCAACATTCTTAATCATCAGAGAGATACAAATCAAAACACCCTTGAGATTCCATCCACCTCACACCAGTCAGAATGGCTAAGATCAAAAATTCAGGTGACAGTAGATGCTGGCGGGGATGTGGAGAAAGAGGAACACTCCTCCATTATTGGTGAGATTGCAAGCTGGTACAACCACTCTGGAAATCAGTGTGGTGGTTCCACAGAAAATTGGACATAGTAATACAGGACGATCCAGTAATACCTCTCCTGGGCATATACCCAGAAGATGTTCCAACTTGTAATAAAGACACATGCTCCACTATGTTCATAGCAGCCTAATTTATAATAGCCAGAAGCTGGAATCTCTCACATCCCAGGTCTCTGGTGCATTATAGGGCATCCTTGAAACATCCTATTTCCTGAGTTTGCCTATTTCCCTTATTTCTGCTGGCCCTCAAGGCTTCAGTCTTTTTCCCTTATCCAATACCAGATCAGAAACCATCCCCCACTCTACCCCTTTCCACTTTCCCTTCCATGTTCTTTCTTCCCTCCCAACTTGTGGTTGCTTTCTTCTCCCTCCCAATTAGGCCCGAGGCGACTTGACTTGGGTATGCCAGCTTGTTGAGCTCTTTGAGTTCTGTGGACTGTACGTATCCTGTGTATTCTGTATTTTATTGTTGTTTGTTTGGTTTGGTTTTGTTTGGTTTTGGGTTTTTGGCTAATATCCATTTTTAATGAATACATACCATGAATGTTCTTTTGTGTCTGAGTTACCTCACTAACCATGGTATTTTCTGGTTCCATCTGTATGCCTATTAATCTCACGATGTCCTCATTTTTTTTTGTTTTGTTTTTTGTTTTTGTTTTTCTTGTTGTTGTTGTTTTTGTTGTTGTTGTTGGTGGTGGTGGTTTTGAATTTTTTTTTATGTCCTCTTTCTTAACGGCTAAGTATGTTATGCTCTGGGTCCACAGGAAACCCAGATGAGCCCAAGAATTACAAACTCTACTGAAACTCACAAAAAAAGTCTTATTTTCAAGTTCAACCTTGGTTTGCCCAACAGCATTCACTGATTGAATGCTGGCAAGTGACCCTGAATCCAAAAAACATTGGGTTTATATACAGTATAGGAATTGTGTAAATATTTACAGAAAAGGTGACTAGAAGGTGTAATAGTACTGAAGTGGGAGGGCGGTAATGAGTGTCTGTTCAAGGACTAACTTTATGGCCAGTTTTATCTGTCTGTGACCTGACATCTGTTTACCTTTTACTTTTTTCATGGTGTCCCTTGAGCTTGCTTTTTCTCTAAGGTCTCAAGGATAGGTACTTGGAGTTCTTTCCAGCAGGAGTTTTGGTTTTTGCAGACACAGAGGCAGAGAGAATGTGTCCTCACTTTGGGCCCTTTCTTTGTAACTCTAGGGGAGGAAGAGGCAGCCCAGTCTGCTGCAGGAGGATGCAGGACAGAAACCACCTGTTTGCTATCTGCATAGCCGCAGGGGAAGGGGGAAGGGGGAAAGGAGGATGGGAGCCTCTGTCTGTACAACACTGAAGTCTCTCTAGTATTAGTAATCTGAGGGTTACAACATTCTCCCCTCTTTTTGGTGACGCTAGAGGCCAATCTTGGACTCTTTATAGGCCTAAATCATCTGTGCTAACTGGTTTATACTGGGACCTCATCACCATCAGTTGAATAGTCCATAATCTCTGCTTTATATACTGCAAAAGCTTTTTAATTATGCATGGCCCAAATTAGAGCAGCAACAAAAAAATTACAAGGGACCCTGTAATTGTGGAAATGAGAGTAGTTAACCATGGGGAATTATCAAATAGGGAATGATGCCAGATTTTGGAGTTTTCTTGTTCTCTTTGGCACCTCTCTATGCTTTCTCTGACCTTGGCTAGTAATTATTTGATGCCAGAGTGATTTACATAAAACCAACTATCTTTGAATACATCAACACACACGCCTGCCTCCCTGATGCAGGAACACAAAGTCTAACCCTTGTCTGTTCTGTTCAACTACCTCAGCCAGGGAATCTACATTTCACTCTAGGTGTGCAATCGATTTTTCTAAGCATTGGCTGTCTTGATCTGTATCTAATTTAAGGCTGTATAGTTATTCTCTTACAATGTTAGGGCTGCTATCCCAGTGCCTGAACCAGGTAGCCCTGCTCCCAAAATTATAGCCAACGTTAGGGAAATAGTTTCTCTCTTCTGTCTTTTGAGGTCTCCCCCAACATGCCCTATTAGGTTCTTCAGCACTATTTCCTCTGAATAATAGGTTATGCATGGCACCAATTGGACTAGAATAGAGAACTCCTTTGCAGTAGGGGAATTAAGAACCTCTCCATGCACACACAGAGTCCACCCTATTGAACAGGCCCACCAGGCCAGTTCGGGGGAAATAACCCATTTGGAATGCACCATGGGGGTATTTTGGTTACAAATATGTTGATGTGAAAAGGGAACTTTTCCCAGAAAGGTCCCCTGTCCTGATATGGTCTGTATGATTAAGTTTCTTCTCTTGGGACCATATGCATGCAGTGTCTCTCTCGGACTCTTTATATTTAGACATAAATCCAACATCTTCATAAAAAGGGTTTATGGCATAATAACACAGCCAGCAGAAGATGGTTAGCTCTGGTTGGGAACTGGTCAAAATCTGAAAGGTTTTTAGCATCATTGACCAGAGCAGATCTACAGGGGCGGGGAGCCTGCTTGGGAAGGAATGGGAGGTCAACAAACACTGGTTTGAGAACAGACTTTGGCATAGGTTTTTCAGGACAAGACATCTCGGTATAGGTTTAGTGTTTGCCAGAATTCGGTTTGGTCCTACAGTCACATTCAGGGGGTTTACTATTGGTTTTATCAGGAGCCTAATTGTGAAAATGAGTTTGATGTTTTTCCCCCCAATAATATAAAATCGGAGGCCCCAAGGTTTCCCAGTTTCCCAGCCCTTTTCCTTCTTTCATAGGCTAGTGAACTTAAGTTGAACTTCAGATTTCCTCCCCTGTCAGGTGACTGTGATAAAATCTTCCATTGATGCCTTCCATCCCGATGTTTCACAACCACAAAAAGCATAATAGAATTGTTCTGGTTCCCCATATGCCACAGTTCTCTTTTCCTCAGACATATAAAAACATCTCCCTAAGTCTACTTAGTGTATGAATGTTGTAAAATCTGTTGGTTGTCAGGCCATGAGTTATCAGCCAGCCGGCACAGATCAAAAGTTAAATATGGAAACCATGACATCCCAAGTGGCTTTTCTTTATTAGCCAGTTGGGCCCAGTAACCCATTTCAGGATTCTCAATTGTCCTAGTCAAGTCATAAGGGTGCTGCGGGTTTTTGATCTCTGAATGGAGACATGGACTGGGAACAGCAGCACATGCAGTCAGTAAAAACAGCAATCTTAGGACCTAGTTAATTTTAACATGAAGGGATGAATAGAACTCCAGCTCTTTTAATATTATGAAAAGTGATCATTGCAGAAAACAAGGATGAACCAGTTTTGTGATACCTCAGTTCTAGGATTGTCATAGACTTAATAAAAAATGAAAATTTAGAACCAAATATGTGGAAACTAATGAGGGCAGGGGAAGGAGGGGTAGGGAGGATAGCCCACATCTGCCCAGAGTTCCTCCTATGCTCTGGGCAGTCAGACTTGGGAGAGCTGCTAACCCTCACGGCTCCTCTCCTGCCTTCCCATACCTGAATGTGTTCATTTTTTTTTCTCCCCCTCCCATCTCCCACCCAGTTTTCTCTCTCTCTCTCTCTCTCTCTCTCTCTCTCTCTCTCTCTCTCTCTCTCTCTCTCTCTTTCTCTCTCTCACTCTCTCTGCCTCGTGTGAATTTTTTCTTCTCCCTTACAAGTGTGATTGAAGCATTCTCACTTGGACCCTTCTTGTTGTTAAGTTTCTTGAGTTCTGTGGATTGTATCCTAGGAAATCTGTACTTCTTTGGCTAATATCCTCTTATTACAGTTCATTTTACTTTGAGATTTTATTTGTATTCGAAACAAGAACAGTGTTACATTTATGATAAAAATGATAAAATGTTGAATAGATTCACAAAAAGAAATCTTAGTAATTTACTGTTTATTTACTATTTCCTGGACGTTTTAATAATTATCATAGAGTATAAAATAAAATGTGAATGTGAGAAAGAAATTTAGAGAACGAATTGGAGGGTAAAGATGCAAGGTGTCGAAATTTGGGTTTTGTTGTAATGAAGAGACACTATGTCCACAGTAATTCCTATAAAGCAAAGAACCTTGCTGGGGCTGACTTACAGTTTCAGAGGTTAATTTCATTATTGTCTTGCCGAGAAGCATGGTAGTTTTCAGGAAGATCTTTTGTTAGAGCCAGAGATGAAGCCAAGAGCTCCTAATCTTCCTCCACAGGCAGCAAAAAGAAGCTGTCTACACACTGGCCAGACATGAGCATATATGATCTCAAAACCTGCTTCTAGTGACAGCCTTCCTTGATTGAGCAGCAGAGTAGAGCTGGCCCTAGATTTGGGGCTTTCTGATCAGCTGCCTGGTGGGCATGGGCATGGGAAAACTGGTCCTGCCTCTTGTGTGCTGTGCAGTGGTTTGGACAAAGGAGAGTCCCCTTCCCTCTCTTTTGCCCTCACCACCGTTGGCAGGAGAGCTTTCCCTGATGGTTTCATGAGCCCAGGAATAATGTCCCAATCACCTCTTGCAGCACTTGGGAGATTAGGCCATGCACCTCATCTGAGCAGCAGGGAGGAGCTGGCCCTTGTTTGGGGGGTTACTGGTGAGCATGCTCAGAGGGAGTGAGAACTAGAGACCTGGCTCCATTCCTTATCTGCTGTAGCACTGTAGAGTATGACCCCTCTACCTTGTCTGGGCAGCACAGTAAATCTGGCTTTGATGGCAGGGGCGCAAATGAGACAGCACTGAGGGTATGGTAGCATGAAAGTTGTTTCTGCCCCTTGTTGGCTGCAACTTTGGAAAGGGAAGCTTGGGAAGGGCAGAAAAGCTATCCCAGATGGTGGTAGTGTGGCAGAGCTGGTGGTCTGATTAGCCAGATCCCTCTCAGGCCCATATCCTGGGGTTTGAATTGCCCCACCACAACATTGACCCCCATTGGTGAACTGCTGAAGTAGATTAAAATGACCACCCTACAGATCCCATACTACAGGATCTCCATGACAAAGGGCAACAACAGGATATCTGAGAGGAGTTACAGTTATGAATTAGTACTGATAGTATAGTAGAAGGCAGAGACCTCTTAAGACTCATTAAAATGAACAACTTGGAAACAAAGAAGTGTAAATAAAAGGGCACACTGTGGGATATACACTGTGACATTACAAATTCCACAGTGAGATTCTTATTCTGTTGGGGTGGTTGCAATGGTGGAAGCAGGATACAAGGTGATGAGGAGATAAGTGGGACTGGGTGCATGATTTAAAACTCAGGAAGATCAAACAAAAAGTTTGAAAAAGAGTACCAACTTTTCAAACCATTATTCATTTCTATGTTAAAGGGAAAAAGTCAAACATACTCAAGTGTATATAACTATCTTCATAATATAAAAAAAAAATACTAACTTTTCTGACATCTAGGTTTCTACCCTAAAAACTGAACTAATATCTTATAACATGACATTTTGTGTGTTAACTGATATTTTATTTTGAAGAGTTATATGTAAGCTATATGTTTAGAAATAAGTTAGATACGTGCACATGTGTGTGCATGTGCATGTGTGTGCCGACACACACACAAATACACACAAGCTTATACACATAATCCTGGATATATGATATATAAATCATGATTTTTTTTCTGTTCAGGAAATGAGCAACAAAACTGAATTTTTTAACATATTCTAATTTATTAATATTTTATTCTTCTTTCTCTTACAAAATCTACGGTGCAGATACCTATATCCCAGCTAATAGTTTTCTTGTAAATATCTAAAACAATTCTTGCTGGTGTGGTAGTTAATACTGATAGCTACAGCCATACTTGGAAGACTAAGACATGAGGCCTTTGAGTGAAAAAAACAGCCTAAGGTAATTGTTGAGATTCTGTTTCAAGACAGTAAAATATGCACAAATACTTCATTACTCAATATTTTAAATGTTAGCAAGATAAATATTTATGTTACTATTTTAATTTGTTTACATATATGTGGTTCATAATAAGAATGTCAGTGTTCAAATAAAATTTTCTTTACTGATTTTTATCTTGGGCGTTTCAGTTTGCATAAACATTTTCAGAGTAGCAGAAGCCTTATGAAACAAAGGCTTGAAACATCTGTTATTTCTCCTAAATTATACGTCCCTACTGAATATTCATAAAAGGAAGGAATATCTCAAGCTTAATTATTTAATCTTCAATTTTTGTTTTAGATTAATTTTATATATGCAGAAACATTGTCAGGATAGAGTTCTCATATACCATTTATCTATTTTTTCTTTAATAGTAATACTTTAAATAACCATAGTACATTTCTGAAAGTAACATCACTACTATACTACTTGCTAATATATAATATTATGGGGATTTCAGTAGTCCTTTTTCAGTAATATCATTGATTTGCCTCATGACTTCATTATTTTAACTTAATGTACAGCAGCTTATATTCCAAGGAAGTCTTCAATTTTAGTTTTTACCTTGTTGTGATAAAATACTATGACATAAAGTGATTTATGGAAGATAGGGATTTTATTTTATTTTATGATTTATTTCTTTGCTTAATATTGAGGGATAGTTCACAATGGTAGGAGAGGCAGTGGGCAGGGATAGCAGCAAGGTGAGAGATCACATCTCCAGCCACATACAGAAAACAGAGAGGGAACTGGATGTGGGGAGATGTAATAAACTCTCAAAGCCTGTCTCTATTGGCATACTTCCTCCAGCAAGGTTAAGACATACAAGTTCCATAATCTTCTCAATCAGCACCACCTCGGATACTAATGTGTCTGAGGCTTTGGGGAAGCCAAGAATTCTTATATCTCAGAGTATGGAGGAGCCAATAGTTCATATATCTGAACATATGTGGGACAATTATTTTTCAAATATCACATCCTTTAAAATACATACCACTTCTAAATTATAATTTTATTCTTCTTTCCTTCCTTCCTTCCTTCCGTCCTTCCTTCCTTCTTTCCTTCTTTCCTTCTTTCAATTACTCAAGAAATATGAAGAATGTCTTTATGCCAGGATACAGCAAGAAAGTAAATCCATAGTCAGCTAAACTATATATAGACTAAACAAAAATAGATATAGACCTTTATGTTATGGGCAGTAGAGATGGTTCAACTGGTGAAGTGTTTCCTGCCAACCCTGACAGCCTGAGTTTGACTATTATGTCCTATAGTGTAGAGAAATAAAAGTGACTTCTGATGTCATGTGACCTATACATGCACAAAATGGCATTTCTTCACAGGCATGAGTGTGTTCACATGCACACACACACACACACACACACACACACACACACACACACACACACACACACACACACATACACAAACACCATCTCCACCACCACCACCACCACCATACCACACCACACAACCGAGTGGGAGGGATGGAGGGAGAGATGAAGGAAAGGAGAGGGAGAGACAGAGACAGAGACAGACAGACATAAACAGAGAAAGAGGAAGGGAGAGAATACTTTATTATCTCTCTTTAAAAAATATATTTAGTCTGGACAGGTTTTCCCGTCCCCTTTGTGGGAGTATTTTTGCTAATGCCATTCTTCTGGAGTCCTGGGAATCTCTTGCTTTCTTAGCATCTTGGACTTTCTGTTTTTACCACCAGTTCCTCATCCCCCAGTTGCTATAAACCCCTGTTCAATGTCCTGACCCTCTGAACATCTCTGCTGTCTTCTCCCATACCTTATTCTTCCCCTCTTTCTCCCCTCTCCCTCTTCTCTTCTTCACAATTCCCTCCCATCATCTTTGTCCCTTGATTATTTTGTTCCCTGTTTTAATTAGGATGGAAACATCCATTCTTTGGTCTTACTTCCTCCTGAAGTTCATGTAGTTCGTGAGTTGTATTGTGGTTATTCCACACTCTTTGCCTAATGCTAGAGCAGTGAGGCAAAGTGGGTAGGTGGTTGGGGGAGCACCCTCATAGAATCAGGATAAGGGGAGATGGGATATAGGGGTTGTAGATGGAAAACACGGAATGGAGATAACATTTGAAATGCAAATAAGTAAGGTGTCCAATTTAAAAAAAAAGTATTTAGAAACTGTGAATAAGGATGGCCCCCATAAGGTTCATATATTTGAATAAATACTGAGTAACATTATTGAAAGAGTTAGCAGGTATGTCCTTGTTGGAATAAGTATGACCTTGTTGAAATGGGTATAACATTTTTGGAAGTATTGACACTGGATATTATTTTGATATTTCAAAATGTCCATTACAAGACCAGAGTTTCTCTCTTCTTTCTACCTGAAGATTCTCTCGCTACTGCTCAATTAACATGTCTGTCTACATGCTACTGCACTCCCACCACAGTAAGAATGAACTAAATCTCTGAAACTGTAAGCAAGTCATGATTAAATGGTTTCACTTTACAATATTTTCCTGGTGATTGTATCTTGTATTAATAGAACACTTATTAAGCCATAGGATCTCACTACATAGCTCAAATTTTCTTGGAAAGTATGATTTTTCTGCATTAGCCTACTGAATGCTGCAAATAAAAATTATGTCTTACCAATACCAGTTATTTTCTCCTATTGGAACAGACTAGCCTAAAGATCTAGTGTAGAAAATTATTTTCTCAACAAAAATTTCGTTTTTTTAAGAACTTCACTAACCATAACTATCTCTCATTTTAAATTCCATCTTAAAAATAATTTTGTAAATTAATTAGTAATGTCAAAACTATCTTCCATTCACTTTCCTATTCTGTTTATTTTCTTATTCTGTGTAATGCTTAAGACAAATATTCATGTATATTCTGATATGGTATAATTCAACATGTGAGGCATTAACCAAAGGGGAAAATGGTCCATGATCAAGCACTTACTTTTGTCAAACCTCTAATCATTAATAGGTCCTTATGATATGTTGTTGAAATTCATAGCTATCATAAAGCTCAAAAACTAGAAGAGTTTTATTATTTGTCTGTGTTCACAAAAGAGTATCTAAAGAGATGTCTTAGTAGTTAACTGAGATTGTTATTGAATCACAAGGACAGAGTTTGAATTTACAGCATCCATATTTTGTTCATACAGAAACAATTTGGGCAATGGGTATAGAGATATGATTCAAATTTAGAAGGGGATATTAGCAAGGCTATTGTTAGAGTTTGCTGGCTTCAAATATAGCCAAATCCTGGGATGTATAACTCCAGAGGAGACACCCCACCCCAACCTTCCTGGACTGCTTGGTTCATAACGCTTTCTCTTTGCACCTTCACAAAGTTCATATACACTCACAGAAAGACACACACATACAATGCATACATACATATATACATGCATGCATATAATACACCCTATTTCGGATAATAATGGACACAAGTTAAGGGCTTCTCAATGATCTCTCTGTTAAAATATAGTTCACTGCTAAAACATTTTATCACATAAGATATCTTATGTATATCTTCATTGTGGGAATAATCATATGTTATATTTTGCATTAATTTTAAACGCATCAATTCACACAATAAAATCAGACTTCTTTTTTAATTTTTTAATTTTTTTAAATTTATATTTTATTTGTTTGTTTACTTATTTATTTATTTATTTATTTATTTATTTATTTATTTATTTATTTATTTATTTATTTATTTATTTTGGTTTTGTTAGACAGAGTTTCTCTATATAGCCCTGGCTGTCCTGGAACTCACTTTGTAGACCAGGCTGGCCTCGAACTCAGAAATCCACCTGCCTCTGCCTCCCATGTGCTGGGATTAAAGGCGCGCACAACCATTCCCAGCATAACATCAGACTATTTATTTCGTCTTCAATAACCAGCATGAAAAATGGAATGAAAAATAGTTATTAATGTTGTTTAGTGACAGTTAACATTTTAAATTAATCTATTATTTAAGGTAAAGACGAAAACTTATTCTTAGACATTTAACATCATGTTACAAAAGAATTTTATCTATAATTTCCAATTTAAGAACTTCTAGAAAAGACATCTTGTCTTAAAGAAATACTATTCTTCAAATGGAGAGATTGCTCAGTGGTTAGGAGTGATAGCCAGTACTCTTCCAGAGAAAATATTTGTTTCTATATACATTCTTTGTAAGTTGAAATCATCCATGATTTCAGTTTCAGGGGATCTGATCCAGGTACCAGACGTGAAATCTGGTGGTGGGGAGCTCTTAGGAACTCTAGAAAGTCCCAGAGAGCTGGTATGTGACAGGCTCCCGGAACTCGGTGGTGATCTTAGCCGAAATGCCCAACAGTGGGGAGATGGAACCTGGAAAGACCACCTCCAGTTAATAGACAGGGCCCCTAGTGTCTCTAACAACTACTGACTGAGACAGATGCAGATAATTACAGACAATTATTGGATGCATACAGAAGAGTTAGAGAAAAGTTTGAAAGAACTGAAGTAGATGACAACCCAATAGGATTAGCAAGAGTATCAATTAACCCAAACTCCCAGGAAGATCTGAGAGACTAAGCCACCAGACAAAGAGCATACTTGGGCTAGTCCATGGCCCCTGACACATATGTAGCAGAGTATTGCTTTTTCCAGCCCAGTGTGAAATGATAGACTGAATCCTGGAGAGACTTGATGCATCAGGGATGCTGGTGTGGGATATGTTGAGGTGAGATGGGGTGGGTGGCTTTTGGAACACCCTCTCAGAGGAAATGGGGAAGAAGAATGGGTTGAAGAACTGTAGGAAGTGGGATCAGGAGGTGGAATATTTGGAATGTAAATAAATTAAAATAAAATACAAACTTACTGCAACATCAATAGCTAGTCAAGTCATTGCTTTCTTCATACTTGTCAGCAGTGTTGATGTTATGAAAATTTTAGAGAGAATATGATTTCATCAAAAGCATCCGTGTCTCAAAGGAAGACATGCCAATTTTGGCATACTATTAATAACTCCAAAGATAAGCTAACGTTTTAGTGTGGGCTTTAGAATGCTCATTGACCCATGCTTTCAAATAGTATTTTATTAATAAATATTTCACTAAGTTTTGAAATTACACTTTTATTTAGCACATGCTGTCTATTTTAATGTTTTGTGTGACTCTGAATCTTATGTTGACTTCTATCCCATTGTCACTATTTTTTCTATAGTCTCATGCAACACTAAACAAATGAGAAATTAAAATTTTCACATCCCTACTTTTAAAAAAGGTTTTTGTTTCATAGACCTTTTGACCTTAATGTTGAAACTTTGATGGTTTTCTCTATATTAGTTTCTGGTTTTGCCAATAAAGCATATTAATTAATTTTACTTACCAATAGTTAACTTAATTTTAATTTGTCTTTTCGTATTTATCTTCTAGCCATTCTAATCCAAAAGTTGTTAATCCAATATAGACATGTTAATGCTTGCATCTCATGCAAATAAATATTATTTTTAATTTCCAGGTGCAGTATTTATAGTCAAGTGTTGGGACTGACTCTGGGTTAAGTTAACTGCCTTGTCAGCCAGAAGTCCTTACTAACAAAGTTTTGGCCTTAGTGGAAAAGTCCTATCTTAGTTGAGATTTCTGTGGGAAAAGTTGAGGCCTCTGTAGGAAAGTACTAGTCCTAGGGAAGAACAAATAGCTATAGATCTTGTGGACAGGTACTTAGCAACCCACTCTGTTCTGTTCCTCCTGCTGAACTTTTTTTACCTAGTCAATATCCTGCTTTGGGGAACAGGTGCATTCCCCCACAAACAAAGTGATTTTGCATCATTTTCACTCCCCATTTCCTGTTTCTATGGGTATAAAACCTGCCTGGGGAAAACAAAATTTGTCAGCTTGATCAGGTTTTTTTTTGTTTGTTTTTTGTTTGTTTGTTTGTTTGTTTGTTTGTTTGTTTTTTGTCTTGCTGTCCATTCTTTGTGTTTCTTGTTCCCCATTCTCTCCTCAGGTGGTTTCTCAGACCCTATTCGATTTTTTCATGGGTCAGGACAGTCGAGATTCAAGAATGCTCATGGTAAAAAGAAATTCTAAATGTTACTGGAGGACTCACCCATCTCTAAGCTCAAAGAAAAAAATTACCCTAATTTTTTCGAGGGCTGTGTCTAATGAACATTAAGATATTTTTCTAACACATGCAGAATATAAAAATTTCTTCAACATATTAAAAACATTGTAGGTTTTTGGTAAGCATATTGATGATTTTAATTCTCACACATCATTGACATTCACAAAGAACAATTTAAAAAAGTAAGAATCTGTTGAATAATGCCTTGCTATGTAGTGTAAGAGATAGCATAAGATTTTAAAATTTGAAAAAAAAGTGATTCAAAAAGCTTTAGTGTAGTAACCAATGGATTTAAATATTAGTATTGTAAAAACACAATCAGTATAAAAATCAAATCCAGTTTACTTCCAGTCATCTATCATCTTAAATTATTATTTCAGGCACTGAAATTCAGCATGTCATCTAATCCCAGTTGCATAAAATAAAGACTATAATTTCTTAAAATAGTATTGATGTATATGAGATACAGAATCTATATTAAGTAAAATTGTTACTTCACTTATGTTAATTTTATTAAGGCAATATTTTCTGATAGCAATCATACTTATTTTTATACTTTAGTAATTTTAATAAACAGTTATTTAATTTTCAAATTGGTAATGTCAGTTTTGAATTGATTTACCAAATCAGTTTAATTGTAAATATTTACCAATATTGGAATAATGTTTACATTATTATATTAGTTATTTCATAGTTGGAATGAAAACATATCTGAATTGAGATGGTCTCTTAGAAAAGACAGATGTTATAACTCTAACAACAAATTTGTTCTTATTCTTAAGTGGAGAAAACTTATTTACTAAGTTTCATAAAAATATGGTTTCCTCTTCATTCTTTTCTAGACAAAATGGTGTTGAACATAAGAATTCACAAGACTGTGGTAGCACAAATGAAACCTGCACAAGTTCAAGATAGATGAGATCCCAACACTTAGATGGGGAAATGGACATAGACTCTGTTCTAAATTGAGAACCTTAGGCATATGAAAGCACACTTTTTTTTTCTGATGGAATATTGCTGTGCATGTCAACCACATTCCAGAGTTGACTAATACCTACACTACAGATAGTTGAGCAACACATGTTATTTTTGTGGACTTCTTTGATGTTGTTTGTTTTGGCTTTCCCTCTCTCTCTCTCTCTCTCTCTCTCTGTCTCTCTCTCTCTGTATATGTGTGTGTGGTGTGTGTGTGAGTGTGTGTGTGTGTGTGTGTGTGTGTGTGTGTGTGTGTGTTTGATTTTCTGAGGCTTTTTGATTTCATGATTTTTTGTTGTTGATTCAGGCTTTTTTGCTTTTTTCATTTAGAGAGAGAAAGAAAAAGAGTGAGAAAGAAAGAGAAAGAACATTAAATTGGGTGGGTATGATGGTTGGAAAAAATCTGGGAGGTATTCAAGGATGGGACACATGCTCAAAATATATTGTATGAAAAATTGTTAATAATAATAATAATACAAATTACTTTAACATAATCTCTCTCTCTCACAGTCCCTATTTGTTTCCTGAACTGACTCAAAATGACACATGGTCCATCCTTTTATCTCAGCTCCAAACTTTGTTTCTGTAACTCCTTCCAAGGGTGTTTTGTTCCCAATTCTAAGGAGGGGCATAGTGTCCACACATGAGTCTTCATTTTTCTTGAGTTTCATATGTTTAGAAAATTGTATCTTATATCTTGGGTATCCTAGGTTTTGGGCTAATATCCACTTATCAGTGAGTACATATTGTGTGAGTTCCTTTGTGAATGTGTTACCTCACTCAGGATGATGCCCTCCAGGTCCATCCATTTGGCTAGGAATTTCATAAATTCATTCTTTTTAATAGCTGAGTAGTACTCCATTGTGTAGATGTACTGTACTTTCTGTATCCATTTCTCTGTTGAGGGGCATCTGGGTTCTTTCCAGCCCTGGCTATATGAATAAGGCTGCTATGAACATAGTGGAGCATGTGTCCTTCTTACCAATTGGGGCATCTTCTGGATATATGCCCAGGAGATGTATTGCTGAATCCTCTGGTAGTACTATGTACAATTTTCTGATGAATCGCCAGACTGATTTCCAGAGTGGTTGTATAAGCCTGCCATCCCACCAACAATAGAGGAGTGTTCCTCTTTCTCCACATCCATGACAGCATCTGCTGTCACCTGAATTTTTGATCTTAGCCATTCTGACTGGTGTGAGGTGAAATCTCAGGGTTGTTTTGATTTGCATTTCCCTGATGATTAAGGATGTTGAATATTTTTTCAGGTGCTTCTCTGTCATTCAGTATTCCTCAGGTGAGAATTCTTTGTTCAGTTCTGAGCCCCATTTTTGTATGGGGGTTATTTGATTTTCTGAAGTCCACCTTCCTGAGTTCTTTATATATGTTGGATATTAGTCCCCTATCTGATTTAGGATAGGTTAAGGTCCTTTCCCAATCTGTTGGTGGTCTTTTTGTCTTATTGAAGGTGTCTTTTGCCTTGCAGACACTTTGGAATTTCATTAGGTCCCATTTGTCAATTCTCGATCTTACAGCACAAGCCATTGAAGTTCTGTTCAGGAATTTTTCCCCTGTTCCCATATCTTCAAGGCTTTTCCCGCTTTTCTCCTCTACAAATTTCAGTGTCTCTGGTTTTATGTGAAATTCCTTGATCCACTTAGATTTGACCTTATTACAAGGAGATAAGCATGGATCGATTGGCATTCTTCTACATGATAAAAACTAGTTGTGCTAGCACCAATTGTTGAAAATGCTGTGTTTCTTCCACTGGAAGGTTTTAGCTCCCTTGTCGAAGATCAAGTGACCATAGGTGTGTGGGTTCATTTCTGGGTCTTCAATTCTGTTCCTTTGGTCTAATTGTCTGTCTCTATACCAATACCATGCAGTTTTTATCACAATTGCTCTGTAGTAAAGCTTTAGGTCAGGCATGGTGATTCCACCAGAGGTTCTTTTATCCTTGAGAAGAGTTTTTACAATCCTAGGTTTTATGTTATTCCAGATGAATTTGCAAATTTCTCCTTTTAATCCGTTGAAGAATTGAGTTGGAATTTTGATGGGGACTGCATTGAATCTGTAGATTGCTTTTGGCAAGATAGCCATTTTTACAATTTTGATCCTGCCAATCCATGAGCATGGGAGATCTTTCCATCTTCTGAGATCTTCTTTAATTTCTTTCTTCAGAGACTTGAAGTTTTTATCATACAGATCTTTCACTTCCTTAGTTAGAGTCACGCCAAGATATTTTATATTATTTGTGACTATTGAGAAGGGTGTTGTTTCCCTAACTTCTCTCTCAGCCTATTTATTCTTTGGATAGAGAAAGGCCATTGACTTGTTTGAGTTTATTTTATATCCAGCTACTTCACCAAAGCTGTTTATCAGGTTTAGGAGTTCTCTGTTGAAATTTTTAGGGTCATTTATATATACTATAATATCATCTGCAAAAAGTGATATTTTGACTTCCTCTTTTCCAATTTGTATCCCCTTGATCTCCTTTTGTTGTCATATGCTCTGGCTAATACTTTAAGTACTATGTTGAAAAGGTAGGAAAGTGTGCAGCCTTGTCTAGTCCCTGATATTAGTGGGATTGCTTCCAGCTTCTCTCCATTTACTTTGATGTTGGCTACTGGTTTGTTGTAGATTGCTTTTATCATGTTTAGGTATGGGCCTTGAATTCCTGATCTTTCCAAGGCTTTTATTCTGAATGGGTGTTGGATCTTGTCAAATGCCTTTTCTGCATCTAAAGAGATGATCATGTGGTTTTATTCTTTGAGTTTGTTTATATAATGGATTACATTGATGGATTTTCATATATTAAACCATCTCTGCATCCCTGGAATAAAACCTACTTGGTCAGGATGGATGAGTGCTTTAATGTGTTATTGGATTTGGCTAGCAAGAATTTTATTGAGGATTTTTGCATCGATATTCATAAGAGTAATTGGTCTGAAGTTCTCTATGTTTGTTGGATCTTTCTGTGGTTTAGTTATCAGAGTAATAGTGGCTTCATTAAATGAGTTGAGTAGAGTACATTCTACTTCTATTTTGTGAAATAGTTTGTGCAGAACTGTAATTAGATCTTCTTTGAAGGTCTGATAGAACTCTGCACTAAACCCATCTGGTCCTGGGCTTTTTTTGGCTGGGAGACTATTAATAACTGCTTCTATTTCTTTAGGGGATATGGGACTGTTTAGATGGTCAACTTGATCCTGATTCAACTTTGTACCTGGTATCTGTCCAGAAATTTGTCCATTTCGTCCAGGTTTTCCAGTTTTTTTTTGAGTATAGCCTTTTGTAGAAGGATCTGTTGGTGTTTTGGATTTCTTCAGGATCTGTTGTTATGTCACCCTTTTCATTTCCGATTTTGTTAATTAGGATTTTGTCCCTGTGCCCTCTAGTGTGTCTAGCTAAGGGTTTATCTATCTTGTTGATTTTCTCAAAGAACCAACTCCTCGTTTGGTTAATTCTTTGAATAGTTCTTCTTGTTTCCACTTGGTTGATTTCACCCCTGAGTTTGATTATTTCCTGGCATCTACTCCTCTTGGGTGAATTTGCTTTCTTTTTTTCTAGAGCTTTTAGATGTGTTGTCAAGCTCCTAGTATGTGCTCTCTCCCGTTTCAACTTGGAGGCACTCAGAGCTATGAGTTTCCCTCTTAGAAATGCTTTCATTGTGTTCCATAGGTTTGGGTACGCTGTGGCTTCATTTTCATTAAACTCTAAAAAGTCTTTAATTTCTTTCTTTATTCCTTCCTTGACCAAGATATCATTGAGAAGAGTGTTGTTCAGTTTCCACGTGAATGTTGGCTTTCTATAATTTATTTTGTTATTGAAGATCAGCCTTAGTCCTTTGTGGTCTGAGAGGATGCATGGGACAATTTCAATATTTTTGTATGTGTGGAGGCTTTTTTTCTGACTAATTATGTGGTCAGATTTGGAGAAGATACCATGAGGTGCTGAGAAGAAGGTATATCCTTTTGTTTTAGGTTAAAATGTTCTGTGGATATCTGTCAGGTCTACTTGTTCCATAACATCTGTTAGTTTCACTGTGTCCCTGTTTAGTTTCTGTTTCCACGATCTGTCCATTGATGAAAGTGGTGTGTTGAAGTCTCCCACTATTATTGTGTGAGGTGCAATGTGTGCTTTGAGCTTTACTAAAGTGTCTTTAATGAATGTGGCTTCCCTTTAATTTGGAGCGTGGATATTCAGAATTGAGAGTTCCTCTTGGAGGATTTTACCTTTGACGAGTATGAAGTGTCCCTCCTTGTCTTCTTTGATAACTTTGGGTTGGAAGTCGATTTTATCTGATATTAGAATGGCTACTCCAGCTTGTTTCTTCAGACCATATGCTTGGAAAATTGTTTTCCAAGCAAATGTGATTTTATAGGGTGTAATTTATTTGACTAGTGGCTCTGAGTCAATAAGACAAAAAGACCACCAACAGATTGGGAAAGGATCTTTACCTATCCCAAATCGGACAGGGGACTAATATCCAATATATATAAAGAACTCAAGAAGGTAGACTCCATAAAATCAAATAAACCTATTAAAATATGGGCCTCAGAACTGAACAAAGATTTCTCACCAGAGGAATACCGACTGGCAGAGAAGCACCTGAAAAAATGTTCAACATCCTTAATCATCAGGGAAATGCAAATCAAAAGTCTTATTTTAATATTTTCATTATTTAAAGACCATTCTGTGTTATAAATAGGAATCTAAGGAGGAAATATGTTTAGAGTCACTGACACATACACTTAACTGAGGTTTCCTTTGCACATGAAGAAGATATACCCATCCTCTATATCTGGAGAGTTTCTGTAGGACCCTAATGATATAAAAGTCTTCAGGTCTCTAGCCTAAAACAACATTGCTTTTGCCTATAATTTATGCAAAGTAAACTCTTTTATACAGTAATCATATTGATTTGTGTATGCATACAGAAATATACTGGTAAGTGCAGAGGATTGGGAAGGGTATAATGTTTTCTGTTACTTCAGCCCCTAATTTTCCCCTCATGACAGGGTTTCTTGCTGAACTAGGAGTGAGGCTGACATTCAGTCATCCTTCTGTCTCTTCCACTCCCATTCCTAAGCACCAGTGTTGCAGGTGAAAGTTTGACCAAACACTTGGCTTTACCACTGGGCCATCTCCCCAGATTCTTCTTTATTTTAAATAACCTCTGGAGTACTTTTGCCCTCAATGTAATGAAACTGCTGTATAAGAAGTTGTTATTTAGAAGATGGCAATATAAGTGATCTGTATGTGTTCAGTTCAGACATGGTATATTAAGAATTACTTTCCTTAATACCTTGAGAATTGCATACAAATATTTTGATGGAATTTACTTTCCAATTCTTTTAGTAACTCCTCCCAAAACAAAACACCGCCCATTCCCACCTAACTCCTCCTGCCAACTTCATATCTCATCTTCTCTCTTTTGTTACAACCCATTTAAAATCATTTGTGTTTCCCATAAACTCTTGGATATCTGGCTTCCACTAGAGCATGGCCAATCTATCACCTTCAAAGGCAATACCTTTGATGAAAACTGATTGTTCATCCCTCATCAACTGTCTATACCTTATTAGATAATGATGAGGGATAGTGAGCCCTCCCCATTCAGTGATGGAAGACAGAATGGCCTGATTTTGTGCAGAAAGACACAGTTTTATAATTTTTAAGGTCTTTTTAGAGTTCTTGTATTTTCTTATTTATAGAATTTTAGGGTTTTAAAAATATTTATTAAGAATTTAAAAAATAGCTTTTTGGGTCATTTAGTGTTTGTTTAATTATTTTAGTGTTTTTTAGAGTTTTAGGTTTTTCTTTATTGTTTTAGTTTTTTATTAAGGTAAAGTGATTGTTTCTTTCTATTAGTTTTATTCTTAGAGGTGGAAGCATGTTTTTGTGGATTTGTTGTAAGATTACTTTCTTGTTTCTTCTATGGTGTAGTTTCACTCCTTGTGTTGTTGTTTTTCACCTATTATTCTTTGTAGGGCTGGATTTAAGGAAAGATTATGTGTAAAATTGGCTTTGTCATGGAATATATTGTTTTCTCCGTCTATGGTGATTGAGAGTTTTGTTAGGTATAGGAGCCTAGGCTAGCATTCATGTTCTCTAGAGGTGGAATAGATGCTGGGATTAATATCTTTTTATGAAAAAACATCCATGAGTTGAGAGAGGAGGATTTCCACTGGCCTTTGTACCCTAGTGCCATGTTCTAGGTGCTGGTATTGAATGGGGAACTAAGTGACACCCCAGTGACAGCAGAAACCACCTCTTTCAGAATCCAACCTAAGAATGTCAGGCAGAGTTTATTTTGGCTGACTCATGGTAACCAGATCTTATATAGAGAGGGTGGGACTCATGTATCACTTCAGAAATTGCTTTTAAGTTCAGTCATATATTTTACAGAGAAGGAAAAGAGAGAAATAATTTCATGAAGGATAACACCCAAGAAAGCAAATGATCAAGGCAGCTTTATAGCAGCACACAAATCTGCCCAACACTAGTGTTTACTAGTGGTTTGTTGGTGTTAAATAGCCATGGAGGCTACTGGACCATAGAGGGGGTGGAGAAAGTCAGATTGCTTTTTGTTATTGTTTTATTTTATTTTAACATTTCCCTTTTGGATTCAGGCAGTCTCATTTTAGATTTTTCCTGCTGCTAAGACCACTAGTGTTCTCTGGTACATTCAACCTTACTGATCTCCAGGCGACTAGACTTTTCAGGGTCAGAGTGGAAACAGGATATTTTACAACCAATTATCTGGTCCACTTGCCTACCGCTGGTCATCTCAGTTTCTCTACCTAAATTCGTTACTGATAATTTCTTCAGCATGCAGCCTGCCATGATTCACAGACAGGTACAACAACTGCTTCTGCCTCAGTATTAAATTCAAGTCCTTTCTCTTCTTCAGGAATGTTAATATTTGACGATATACAAATGCATTTATCTGAGGAAGAATGGGCTATGCTAACCCATCGAAGAAGACACTCTACAGTGTTGTAATGCTGGCCATCTACAAGCTAACCACCTGTCTAGGTTAACTGGTTAACTATAACTCATTTCCTTTGTGTATACATTGTGTAACCTGGACTGTAACGGTGAAAAATACACCCTTGGAGATATTACCTTTTGGGTTATAATTGATTTAGATTGATTCTTCACTGTTGAGTCAGGAACTGCTACAGAAAAAAAAATCTATGTTATTTTTTGTTTTGGGGTTGTTTGTTTTCTTTGTTTTTTAAAGATACAATTTCTCTGTGTAACCCTGGCTGTCCTCAAGATCAATCTGTATAGCAGGTTTACCACAAACGCACCTGCCTTTGCCTCCCAAATTCTGGGTTTAAAACATGCACCACCACCATCCAGCTCAGCGTGAAAGTTCTTAATTTTAGTGAGGATCAATTATTTCTCTTAGAATGAATATTTCTTCCATGAAATCTAGAACTCTTAACTCTCTTAATCATACATATACTCCAATTTTTCTAAGTCTTTTATTTTGTCCTTAAATTAAGTCCATGCCCTTGTGAATTATTTTACATACAGTATGAAGTTGAGATTGAGTGTGAGGCTTACTCTTTTACCTATTATTAGTCACTGCTCTCGGGTGAAACAAAACATACAGCACAAATTACATATATGCATAATGTTATAAAACTATGGTGTATATATTATATATAATTTTTTTTATTTTAATACATTTTATCATTTATAATATTTTGTTATATAATATACTTTAAATGTATTTTAAATATACTTTAAAGTGAATTTCAGGGTGTGAGCCAACAATAGCTGTCTACCAACTGATATTCTAAGAACCTCATAGTTATTCAGTCAATGAGGTGGATTGTCTCAGGTAGTCTCCAATGTATTATGGAATACTGAAAATGGCCTGTATTGACAGTGAAGGAATGGGCTTCCCAATGAGGGCAAACAGGCAAAGAAAATAAACTTTCTTCTTCCACGTCTTTCATATAGGTTGCAGAACATTTATATAAGTGTGTGCCAGGTTTAAGGTGACTTTTCCCACTTGAAAGATTCAGATTCAAAATGGATCTTGCCATTTCAAATTATTAATAAAAAAATCCTTTAACGTCTTGCCCAGTCAGTTGGATTTTAATTAATTCTTGATGCAGTAAAATTCAAAACCAAGAACACTCATCACATTGTCCAATTGGCTCCCCATAATTTATTGACATTTATAGCTTTCCTTCACTGAATTGCTTGTGTATTTTGTTGAAAGTTACTTGTCAATTTTGTATACATATGTTCAGACTGAGCTGTTTGACTTTTTGTTGTTATTATTTAACTCTTAAACAATTATAGGTAAGCCCTCATATCTATTACACAATATTTTTCTACTTTATTCTTTCTTGTTATTCTTTGCATTGTGAAGAAAGAGATGGCTCAATTCTTGAACAGTACATGTTAAACTTCCCGTTCTGTTTATAGCACCAAATATAGTTTAACAAAAAAACTGTCTAATGCCAGGCAGTGTGGGAACAGGTCTTCAATCTCAGCATTTTGGGGGTGGGGGCATAGATAGGCGACTTTCTGAGTTTGAGGCCACCATAGTCTACAGAGTGAGTTTTGGGAAAGCCAGGGGTAAACAAACAAACTTTGTCTAGAAAACAAACCAAAACAAAACAAAAGAACAAAAAAAAAAAAAAACAAGAATAAAAACCTACTTGTATCTCTAGGTCTTCTGGTCTCTTTGGACCCTGAATACATATCACACACAAACACACACATGCACTCTCTCAAACAGAAAAACACCGTTCAGATTTAAAATACATTATCTGACTCACTAAGAAATAAAACTACATCAGTGTTCCTGGTGCCAGAAAACCTTTAATCATAATACAAATTTAGTTGAACATCAATGATTTTATACAGGAGAGAATCCTGTTTAACTGTATTGAATGTGGGAGACCATTCCTTCAGAAATGTCACGTCATTAAGCACCAGCTGACCCACATTGCTGACCATCCCTATACATGTAACCTGTGTGAGAAAATGTTTAACAGACGATCAAGGCTTCTCAGACACCAGAATGTACTTAGTCAGAAAACTCAGACAGAATTGTCAATCTAAGGAAAATTAGCATATTGCAGGTACAGAATGTAAAGAATATTTAAAGTCTAGAAAATTTGGCAGAGTTATGTTTCATATCATAAAAAAATACAATACAATAATAAGTTGCTTCCCACTGTCTTTCATTATCTGTGTTATCCACACAATTTTTTGTGTATTAGGAATAAAAGAAATGAGTATTTGTTTGACATTTGTATCCATACCTATGTTTTTGTTTGACATCTGTGTCCATAGCAATGTTTTCTTAGACACTATCCTCTGGTTTCAGGTACCATGGACTATGATTTAATTCTTCACTTTTCTCAGAAGAGATGTAAAATGCTATTACGGCCCTTGAAGTCAGAAAGAATTAATATTCATGGCATAGTTTCAATGGCTATAATGTTGACTGCCATACAATAGCAAAACAAAGATTCAGGTAAATTTATGAACACGATGATAAGACTCTGTCTTCCTTCAGTGTTACCATGGTAGTTGTCACCTCAGTTTCTCCCTTGACATTGTCTATTTTCACGGGAGCTTGGGAAACACAAGAAGACCTGAAAGCCAACACAAACCTAAGAAACTTGTAAGCATTTGAAGTCCACTTACAGATCTCACTGTCCATAAAAGTTATCCATCTCTGTGGAAGTAAAAGAGAGCAGTAAAGTGACTTTGATTATTTTGGCTTTTATTACACACACTGGAATTTTTAAATGATTGCATACCACTCCTGTGCCTAAAGGGATGTACAATTTGTGATTTCATAATTTTAAATGAGTATAGCAGTTTTCTCTATAGAAAAGTTTGAGCATTTAATTTATTGATAAGGTCAGTGCATGAGAGCTTATGTACCCTCTCCAACATGGTATGCATCTGATACTCGAAGGTCTCATCCACTAGTAGTCTGGCAGAGAAACACATGTGACTTATACTTTTGGTCCCAATTAGAAGCAGGGTAGATTGAATCCTAGGTTCATGTTGAAATAATAACTGCTTGGCCAGGAGGATTCTTCTTAAGATGGCCATGGAGTCAGAGAAGTGAATCCTGGCTTGTGAGTTCATGATAGACAAATTATATTGTGCTAGCTACTTTAAGCAATATGGTAGGTTCACACACCAAGACACACAGACACAGACACACACACCAATACGAATTCACTGTAGGATCTCAGAGAATAAAATTCTCCTTAATAATAATTGTTGAGATGAGTTTTCTCTAACACCAGAAAATAAAATGTCCTGGAGCTTATTTTTTAAATTAGTTAATCAATCAACATCCCAAACCTAGTATTCCTTCTCTTCTCTGCTCCCTGACTTCTCCTCCACTCCTGCTACCCCAATCTACTCTTCCTCGATTTTTCTTCGGAAAAGAGATCTTCCATGATAACTCCTAGTTTTGTCTATTGTAGTTGCACATCCACTCATATTGATGACAGACAAGGCCTGGCAGAATTTCATCCCATTGGCTCTTGAAATAGAGCTAAGTGGAAGACAGGCTATGTGAACAAATCTTAACAAAAAATTACCCTCATTAACCATAAACTCTTTTTTATTTCTCTTTTTTTTAATTAGGTATTTTCCTCATTTACATTTCCAATGCTAGACCAAAAGACGCCCATACCCATCCCCCCACTCCCCTACCCACCCACTCCCCCTATTTGGCCCTGGCGTTCCCCTGTACTGGAGCATATAAAGTTTGCAAGTCCAAAGGGCCTCTCTTTCCAGTGATGGCTCACTAGTCCATCTTTTGATAAATATGCAACTAGAGTCAAGAGCTCTGGGGTACTTATTAGTTCATATTGTTATTCCATCTATAGGGTTGCAGATCCCTTTAGCTCCTTGGGTACTTTCTCTAGCTCCTGCATTGGGGGCCGTTTGACCCATTCCAATAGGTAACTGTGAGCATCCACTTCTGTGTTTGCTAGGCCTCGGCATAGTCTCACAAGAGTCAGCTATATCTGTGTCCTTTCAGCAAAATCGTGCTAGTGTATGCAATGGTGTCAGCGTTTGGAAGCTGATTATGAGATGTATCCCTGGATATGGCAATCACTAGATGCTCCATCTTTTCGTCACAGCTCCAAATTTTGTCTCTGTAACTCCTTCCATGGGTGTTTTGTTAACTATATTACAAGTACAGCTTTACATTTTTCTCTTTAATATTTTTAAATTTTCTACATCTTCCAGGCCTGGTGGACAAAGTGCTCTTTTAGTCAAATTGTACAAATTCATACCAATATTGTCCAGGGAAGTTTCTTGGTAAGCCCTTTAGAGCATCAGTTTCTTGCTTTCAGCTGTTCCTTCATCGTGAGGAATAAAGTATAAACAGAGTACATAGCCACAGTTTCTGTCATCGATGAGGACTTGGTCTGTGAAAGATACTATGCAGATTCTTAGCCTCTGAACTTGGCAATGGTTTACAGATGCTGATGTGAGCAAAATGAGGAACTAAAGGACAACTTTGTTAGGTCTCAGTTCTGCTTGTGCACACTGTTACCAGATAATAATATGGGTAATGAGATCTAGTTTTTTAGTGCAGAGTCATTTGTCCCTGGTGAATATGAAAAGTTTTATACATTTCTTGAATATCAACTACTGAAATTTAATAAATTTTAAATTTAAATTATTTAATTACAACAAAAAGAAAAACAACAGAAATTACATAATAATAATAATAATAATAATAATAATAATAATAATAATAATAATAATAATAATAATACAGTGAGACTGATGAGCCTGCAGTGACAGGCCTTTAGCGTCTATGATAGAATTTGAGTCAGGCATTGTGTACTCACACATTAACTATGAGGATCTTGCTTAATTTTGTGTTCATAGAACTGGAATATCTCATGGATCTTTTCCCCCTCTTAAATTCTGAGCATGTGAAGAAAAGTGATGTTTCTCTTTCTTATAAAATTAAGCAGATTCCATAAAAGCTTATCTTCTCCCACTTCTAAATAAGCATTTTCGTTTAATTTATTGCCATGTTGTATGCTTTAACTGTTTGGTAGTTGTCTGTTAATTTTTGGTTGATCTTACATATAAAGCAAGTTTGATAAAAATTTGGTATGGAATTTTATGCATTTTATAATTGTAAAAATATTATGTCCACTCACCTCAAAGTGCTCTGTGGTTATAAATTGGCCTCTCAGTTAGTAATACACAACACAAATTCAATTCCACTTAACCCTTCTGAAAATGAACTTGCATGGTATTGTCTGATTTGAAGCTAATAAATCTATTTAACTAAACCAGAGACATTTGTGTTAGGAAGGAAACTACTACTGTCTGTTTTTTAGAAAATGGAAAAGATACTTCTACAGTAAAAGAAAGAAAGGAGGGCCTGCCTTCAGCAATTGTGGGAAGTCTGTGTTGCATGTGCATTTTTCAGTTCAGCAGCATCTAGGGCACTCAGAATACACAGAGGTTTCTTCATATGTGGTGAGAAAAACCAACTCTACAGGAATCCCAGGCAAGTGCTTCAAGGGAAGTCTTACTCGTGGGAAAGTAGATGTAAAAACTCCCTTCTGCATGGGAGGTTTGTAGGAAACAAACAAGCTCCAAATCCTATTAATGTAGTCTCTCTGAAACTTCCAGTAGAAGGTCTGCTTGTTTTTATATGATTTATACATTTTAATGTACTTATATTATGGGTACATGTGTTTGATTAAGTACATATGTGTGTAACTGTGCACAAACCACTGCACATGTGTAGAGATTGCAGGACAGTGTGGAAGAGCCAATCCTCTTCTTCTACCATGTATATTATTTCAGAGATGAAGTTCAGGCACTCGGTCTTGAGTGGCTAGTAACCTTACTTGAGTGGCTAGTGGGCCACCTCATACATTCCTTGAGCTTTAATTCTTTACATCCTCTGAAGATTGCCTGTTCATTCATCATGTCAAAACTCACAGAGACTATGAAGGTGGTCATGCTGCAAACCAGCATGAGTATAGAAAATGAAGCAATCAAAGTTTAAATGAACCATTGATATTTCTTATCATCCTATCACTCCCATAGGTCGAAGTGGTTAAAACTCTCACCCAAGGCCTTCTAATATCAGTTGCATTGAACTAAAAGTGTCTGTAGCAGTATCTGTATGCACAGCGCCTGCAAGGTCTGAGATAGAAAGAGCCCAAGCAATGAAAGGGAAGGGCATGCATGCCACTATCTTTATCTCAGAAGTTATTTCTAGTTTGTAGCTTGGAAAGGAAAACATTCAAATTTCCACTAGGGTATCACTGGGTATGCAAACCATGCTTAAATCTAAGTCTCTAGTTCAGCATTGCCTGGCAAATGAAAATCGAACTAGATAACAGTCTTGGAGGTCCTTTATATAATAAGGTATTGGCAGGGTTCTTTAAAGAATACCTTAACGGTCCTTTGTTTATATATTATGTTTTGCAGTTTTTTGTTTTTGTTTTTATGGGATTTCTGAGTGTTTGTGAACATATATGTCTCTGTGTCTACATGTATATTTCTTGTGCTTTTTCTTTGCCTCTTTTTTTTTATGTTTGCTTTGTTCTGTTCTGGTTCATTTGTTTATTTTGTATCTTAATCTTCATTATTATTGTTATTAGTATCATTAATAGTATCATTATTATTTAGATGCCTATTTGTATTTTAATAAAGGGAGAAAGAAAAAGTGTGAATTTGGGTGGGTCGAGAAGTGGAGAGGTTGTAGAAGGATTTGGGGGGACAGTAATCTGAATCTATTGAATGAAAAGCTGTATTTTCAATGAAAAGTGTCTTCCCAGAAATTTTGATCTTACTATTAGTACAAAGGAATCAAAAACTTATTTTTTAAAGAATCATATTGTATACAGAGGACAAAAATGAAAGCTTTTCCAACTGAGAAAAGTTTAATTTTGCAAGTATGGTAAGGACCCTAGAGTTAATAATCAAGAACACAGAACACTACACAAAGCAGAAAAAAGTACAAAGCACACACAAATATACAGGCAGGAATCAAATTAGTCAATTTATTGACCTTTTTAATGGAGCACAAATCCTCATCCATTCTCCATGCGGACAAAACAGATTTGCTGTTGTCTCCAATGACTTTGAGTAGGAATTCATCCAGTAACCTTTCTCATCTATTTTATTAGAGCTGACTCATCCCTGCCAAGATTCCAGGACAGGAAAAATAGACTCCATCATCCACTTGGGTATGTGTGTTTCCAAGTCCCTTCATATATATTCTTCCTCATGCTTGGTGAACCCCTACATAAAATTATTTTTTTCCTACTTCATAACTGTAATTTCCTACTGTTATAAATCCAAACATACATACCTGAAATAGCAGGTCAATCAACATCCTCCAATCAGACTGCAGGGGGAGTATATCCCCGCAAACAAAGGCTTAAGGTGGCAACTGCTATTTTCATTCTAAAGACATTATACCATGCATTTTGGATTTAAGTCTGATTTGAAAAATAGGTTTATTAGAAGGGCTAGGAAGGCCGATATTTCAAATATTAGAAGAGATTGGTTTTTATTCTGATAGACGGTCTTAGTCCCTTTGCTGGTCTCTGGTTTTCCATCCTTGCTGTTATTGCAAGCTCCCCTAATTTCCTCAGGCTGTGGGAATAAAAAAGATGAGGAGGATGACCTCCAGCTCCTAATATAGCCTAAAAGCCACAAATTGTGGTGTTACCAGTGATATAATTCTTGTTGAGGCCTTGCTAAATCTGCTGTTGGCAATTCTCCTTTAGGAGATGCACAGAACTGAGAACTGTGCATACTGATTCGTGATGATATGAATACAGTATGGGTACTGCTTCGGTGCAGATATTTACTGTATAATATCATGGGTATTCCGTGTTCTTTGTCTAATATTCACATAACAGTGAGTGCATACCATGTGTGTTCTTGTTTTAGGGAGAGATGTTCCACATGTTTCTGTTAAATCCATTTGGTCCATGACTTCTATAAGTTTCACAGTGTCTCTGAGTTGAATGGTAGGGATATAAAGTAGGGAAAGAATTTGTTCAACCCATATTACATGAAAAAATTAAATTAATATATACTTTTTTTAATCCAAAAAGCATGTCTATAGACCCATCTAAAGTAGGGAGATCCTATTTGATGTTTCCTCTTCGTAGGTGACTCTAGATTTTCACAAGTTGGCATAAGATTACTAGCACACTCAGATTAACATAAAAGCATTTTCAGTCATGTCTAAAACCATCACACCAATCGACCGAGATATTCTCTGTACATTCCATGGGCTAAATGTCAGAAACATGTGTGTTTTACAGTGTGTCTCAGCTTTAAAGTGTAAATCCTGAAAGGAGGGCCATGGTCAACCTTCCTACTACCTCCTTCTAGGCCACTACTTGCTGCTCTGTGGCACTACAAAGGCTTCTTTGTTAATCAGGTACCACTGTGCCACAGATATCTTGAAGTGACAGAGTGTACAAGCATCCATGGGGACCTAGATGCTGATGAGAACAATCTTACACCATCTCCTGCCTTCACAACATACTTATTAAGATGGTGAAATATTGGGAAAGTCATGGTAGAACAAATTCTTTAAAGCCCAGTGCTGTTCTCAACAGTCATCTCCTGATTTTCTATATGGACCTCATATGTTACACTTTGAAGTCAACCCACAATCTCATGTTTCTTGTGCAAGTCATTAGAGTGTCAATTAAAGCTAGACTTTGGGAATATATTAATAAATCTGCCTTATCTTCATATTCCCCGCCCTTAATTATGGTAACCTTGCCAAGAATAGATGTCTCACCATTCTCACTGACAGTTTACCTGGAAAATCTCTAGTTTAGAAAAATACATTCTTCTAAGGCTCAAATAGCCTAGTTAATCAGTATATGAGAAGCAGGGCTGACATCACTCAGCACAAAAGCTAAAGAGAGTCTCTTGTTTTGTGGAGAACTGAGAGAACAGCAGGGACAGGGACCTTAATGATAGTGAGGCCAGACCTGGAGGCTGGGTCTAACAGCATCCAAAGGAATACAGGCCAATTTCCCCCAGCTTCCTGGAGGAGCACTGTTTCTCTTCAAAATGTGACAGGGATGGCACCCACAAGGGGGAAGAATGCAGTGTGTTCTAGACTTATTTTGAGCCATCAGGGTACTCATCCTCCCACCTTTTCCTTGCTATTACAAATGATCAACCTCAATAGGGGTCATGTAAGATCTGCTGACACCAGAATTTCTAATTGCAAAACCCTTACAGAAAAGACCAGTTTTCCTCCACTCTAAGGATAAAAAGCAAGAATTGGGCTCATACGGCTAAGCATTTTCTGACTAGCTTTGAGAGAACATCGTGGTCCAAGGCCCAGATTTCAGATTTGGTGATTACTGACAGTTTAAAAAGTAAGTACCTGTAACGTTTGCTCTGTGGTACTGAAAAATATTGTCCCCAAATGTATAAGGACAAAACGATGAGCATGTAGCCTAAGGAACAACATTTCCCTGATATAACACCAGGCACTTGGCATTCATTCTATACACAGAAATACCCCCCGAGTCTCCAGACCACCCTCCTCAACTGTACATTACAAGCATTACAAGTTTTTGTTATAGCCCATAAGATTCAAGTCTTCAAGAAAACACAATCAGACACAAGGCAGAAACAAGAACTCATGTATTGATCAAATTGCATTATCAATAAAAAAATGTCAGCAATGGGTTTACATTGCTTAGTGTCTGCATCAAATTGGTATAAATGGAACTAAAAGTTCTGTAACAGTTCATGAGTACAAGAAAAACAAGATTATGATTTCTTAGTAATAAAGAGAGAAATACTTTCTGTTAAAGTATTCAAAACCCTGTGTAAGGTAGATTTGTCACTCAATGGTAGTATTTGATTTGTAACTTCAAAAGCTGACCCATCAGGCAGGTCCAGTTATTCGAGGGTCTCGAGAGGACTTTCTCCTAAGAAATAAATGGGGTGTAGAGAGAGATGAGGGTATTGTGCGAACAAAGATATGGAAACGTTCTGAATTACATCAGGACCCCAATGTATTAGCCATGACCAAGGTTTAAATGCACAAGCAAAAGGGGAAGTGCCTTTCAGCAGGAGGAATGGGGCAGAAGCAATGCACCTCAGAAGGAGGGATGGGGCCGCAGTGTGGGGGGGGGGAAGTACTTCTCAGCAGGAAGGAAGGGGCAGCGGACATTTTTCTTTTGGCGACTACTGGTGGAAGCAGGAACTTGGCTTTATCAGGGTACATCTTGAGGTCAGGACATCCAGCACTGACTTAGGGTTGGAACAATCTGTAGTTGTTCTCAGAGCAGTGTGTCTGTGGCCTGCTTTTGACCCTCTTTTCTTATCGGGGGGGGGGACCCAATTCAGAGATCAGGACAGTAGTGTTGCAGTAATAGCTCCCAACAAAAAGCATAGATGCACTCCCCACCACCAGAAAAGAAACAAAACAAAACAAAACAAAAACAAACAAAGAAACAAACAAGCAAGCAAAAAAAAGCAATAGATACTCCAATGCGCTGTATATGCTTTGTTGTGAGTAAATCCACAAACATGAATGGATAGCAACACAGGAAGGAATTATGCACAGCAAGGCACACACACACACACACACACACACACACACACACACACACACACACACACAAAAGTAAAAAGAAACAGTCCAGTCAAGAAGCTATTGAAGAGAGTCCTTTAAAATTTATAATAAAGAAGATGAAGTGTATTTCTTCACAGTTGATGATTTCTGGTGGAGGGCAAGGAAGATTCATTTTTATAGCTTGTGTTTGATATTTTCTAGGTTCTTCTTTTTAGACTCCAAAACACTAGGTAGGACAGAAATAAGGGTAGAGAGAGGAATTAGAAAATCTCTGAATCTAATTTTTTTCCTAGTGCTTCTTCTTTAACTATGGATATGAAAAAACCACAACCAACTTGCGTAACCAACCACCAAACACCAGACAAAAAGTACTAGCTTTGACACTCAATCTTGTGCAAAGTTAATGCAGCAGGAGTTTTTCACTAATGTATGTTGTTTGTAAATATAGTATTCCACCAAACTTAGTAACTCTGTATTCCATACTTCCTGCATTCAGCTGTTCACTATTTTAATATTAGTCATACCTGTTCCATGCTGTGCCATGTGTTTTGATGCAATTAAGTTTCTTCTGGGGACCTCATATGAAATGCAAATATTGTGTGTAAATCTCCCTTAGTGTTACTTCATAAACATGTTTCATCTATGGAGTAACAGTATTAATGCTTTCTGTTTGAAGCACACTTTCAGTGTTCATAAGTAGATACTCCTCTTTAGTATTTTGTGATACACTAAATATAACATATAGTGTATACTTAGAAGATGAATCCAGTAATGGATTTTTAAAATGTTGTGTGAGGGCTTTGTGATTTAAAAAAAAAGTGTTCTCAATAGTGTTGGCTGAGATTCTGCAGTCTTGTGTGTGCTCTTTTCTAATGAATCATAATTAACGTTTATGCTGAGACTCCGGGAGGCAGGCTTATCAGTAGGAAGAAAGCCATTATATTGGAATCTCTCTTTTTATAAGTATTCCTTGTGTCTGCGTGGCCAATTAAACAGAAACCATGTCTTGGTATACCTGTTGCAATCTGATAGCTTTGTCATAACCAATCATCCCACCTCTGAGGACTTGAATTAATGTAACTTCCTAAAATGTCCAAGAATTACAAAGACACACACCACGTACATGCACACCACAAATTCTGACTCATTCTCTGATTCTGAATCTTCCTATGACTGTCCCTGTGACTCTGCCTCTCCTTCTTTTTCTGCCTCTACATTCTCTACCTCAGCCTGTATCTGAACCTCTGCCTCTGCACCTTCCTATGCCTTTGATTGTCCCACTGCTACTTATTAGTGCTGAGATAACATACAGGTTAGTTAAGTTTTAGAATTGATCTACTGTGGAATTGGTTTTCTATGAACATTAAGTTGTCTCTCTACCTTGTACTAAAACCATTTGATTGAATTTGAATCTTCAGTATAATGAGAGATGTAACCCAAATTCATAAAACAACAATTGCTAGGTAACTGTCTGGCATTCAACAGTCACTCCACTGTTCTGAACAAACTGTTTGTAACCAGTAGTTTAAGCACAGGCAGATAGCATAAGTGTAAGTATGCTAGCCTGTCATGATTTCAATGTGATAAAGATCGGGGCCCAAAACTACAAAAGGAGGTAATGGTTTCTTTCTGTTTACAAGTCTCAGCTTGTAAATTGCATGACCTAGGAAAGTCAGGTCAGAACTTGATTCAGAGCTTGTAAGTAGAGGCAGAAACTGAAGCAGAGACTATGGAAGAACTCTGGATTACTTTCCTCCAAGTCATAGGGATGCGAGGTCCTAGGGGATGCAAAACAGAAAAGAAAGAAAGAAAAAATAAAAAAAAAATAAGTACCAAACATATCACAATGGTTGACCTACATGCATACTTTAAAGTCTGCTCTTGATAATATGTGTGTTCATTTGGAAATCAAGTTCTACATGGCGATTGGTAAACAGTATACTTTTCATTAATTTTATTGGATGAACATTTTTACCTGAAGGAGTGTATTTGTTGGATGTCAACATTGCTGGACCACATGGAGGTTAGCTTGTATCAGATCCCCTGGAACAGGACTTACATGTGGCTGTGACACACAGGATGATCACTGGGAATTGAATCCCAGTAAAATGCATCCATCCCCTGACACATCTGGGGGCAAAGAAATTGTGTGATTTAATCAGTCCTCAAACTATTATGTGCTCAGGCTACTAGACGAACAAGTAACTAAATCCTGCAAGTGTTTGCCCTAATTTATGCTGCATGCCCCTTTAATGAACAAGAAAAATGACAATGGGGAGATAAACCTGGAGTTTACTGGGAAGTAGATTTCACTGAGATCAAACATGGAAAATATGGTAATAAAGAGTTACTAGTTTTCATAGACACTTTCTCAGGATGGGTAGAAGCCTTCCCCACCAAGTCTGCAACTGCTCAGGTGGTGGCCAAGAAGATCCTTGAAGAGATCCTACCCCGGTTTGGGATCCCCAGGGTAATTTGCTTAGATAATGGGCCTACATTTGTTGCCCAGGTAAGTCAGGACTTAGCCACACAATTGGGGAACAATTGGAAGTTATATTGTGCTTATAGACCCCAGAGCTCAGTATAGGTAGAAGGAATGAACAGGACTCTAAAAGAAACCCTAGCTAAATTAGCTATTGAGACCAGCGGTAAAGACTGGGTGACCCTCCTTCCCTTTGTGCTCCTTAGGGCCCGAAACACACCTGGGTGTTTCGGCCTTACTCCTTATGAAATTCTACATGGGGGACCACCCGCCTTGACCGAGTCTGATGGGATATTGGATTCCAGTGATGACTCTTCCTCACCCTCTTCTCTGTTTACCCATTATAGGCCTTAGAAGTTTTCAAAACACAGATCTGGGACCAGATCAAAGAAGCCTACACACCAGGGACCACTGCAGTACCCCACGGGTTCCAGGTAGGGGACTCAGTTCTGGTCTGAAAACATCGAGCTGGCATGCTTGAGCCCCGGTGGAAGGGACCTTATCTAGTGCTGCTGACCACCCCCAAGGTCGCAAAGGTAGACAGGATCGCTGCCTGGATCCACACATCCCACATAAAAAAAGGCACCCAACCAGGATGAAGACGACCTCGGAGAAAATTGGACAGTGGCCGCCACTGATAATTCTCTTAAACTGTGCCTTCGCTGTACCCAACCTTGGGTAATAATCCTCACACTCTTATGACCCTGACATGGGAGGTCATCTCTCAAGCTGGAGATACTGTATGGAGTACTTCAAAGGTGCCCCACCCCCCTTATACATGGTGGCCCCCTCTGTTTCCTGAAATCTGTGCCCTGATAGATGGATTAGATGCCTGGGATATCCCTGAATAGTCACATGAAACGGTGCCCCAAGATGAGGTAATCTATCACAAGCTGCCATATCACCAGGGGTTAAGTTCCCAAGGAAAGTACATTGCAGATATAGCAGGCTGTAGTAGTAGGTCTAAACAGAGGAGCCTTGGTCAGGAGCCCTTTTATGTCTGTCCCAGGGATAGGGTAAATAAAAAAGAAGCTTGCTGGTGTGGGGGAATAGAGGGCATCTTCTGTAGTTAGTAAAGATGTGAAACCACTGGTACCACTCATTGGGACCCTTCCTCTAGCTCTATATTATTATAGTATCCAGATGAAATAAGGGCCATGATTTCTTAAACATCACTCTTACTCAAAAAGCAAAAGAGACAAAAAAGATTGGATAAAGGGAAGACAGTGGGGCCTAACATTTTATGTGACAGGGACAGGCCCTGGATTCACGTTTAAGATTCGGCTAAAGATGAAGTGTCCCCCAAACCAGGCAGTAGGACCTAACCCCTTTCTTGTTAAAAAAACTTCCAATGCCCCTTCCCAGACCTACCTTTCCCGGACCTACCCTAGTTGGTCCAGCTATTCCGACAGAAGTCTATACCCCTTCCTCAGACATGAAACTTACATTGCCCCTACTGCCCCAGATTCTGAAAACTGTCTGTTTATTCTGGTACAGGGGGCTTTTTGGTACTCAATTGTACCAATCCCAACATCACTAAGTCTTGTTGGCTGTGTTATGACTCCAATCCCCCATGTTATGAGGGAGTTGCTCAAGTCAGGACATACAATAAGGCTGAGGACAATTCTCAGTGTCCTTGGGGAGAAAACAGAAAAATAACATTAGCAGCAGTCTCGGAAATGGACTTTGCCTGGAACAAGTCCCACATGACAAACGGTACCTCTGTAATCAGACTCATCATCTCCAGTCTTCCAATAATAGAGGTCAGTACTTAGTCCCTCCCTTAGACACAGTATGGGCTTGCAACACTGGACTCACTCCCTGTGTATTTACTTCTGTTTTTAATACTTCTAAAGATTATTGTCGTTTAGTTCAGAGTGTTCCGAGGCTTCTGTGTCATGATGACAGTTTTTTTTTTTTTTTTGTCAATGGATTCAACCACTGGACCCGGTATAAAAGGGAACCCATTACCATGACCTTAGCAGTCTTTTTGGGTCTAGGAACAGCAGCTGTGGTCGGCACAGGCACAACTGCCTTGATACAGAACCCCAACTATTTTCATGAATTGCACAATCGCTATGGATGCAGACCTAGGAGTACTAGAGCAGTCCATCACCAAACTTGAAGAATCTTTGACCTCACTATCAGAGGTAGTGCTACAGAACAGGAGGGGGCTAGATCTACTTTTTCTCAAAGAAGTTGGACTCTGTGCCACACTAAAAGAAGAGTGCTGTTTTTATGTAGACCATTCTGGTCTTATCAGGGACTCCATGGCTAAGCTCAGAGAAAGGTTAGAAAAATGAAGCAAAGAAAGAGAAGCATATTAAGGATGGTATGAAAATTGGTTTAACAGGTCTCCCTGTGTTACAACACTGATATCTACCCTGGCAGGCCCTCTGATTATTTTTTCCTCCTGCTTTCTTTTGGGCCATGTATTTTAAATAAGCTGGTTGCTTTTGTTAAAGATAAAATAAACACCATACAAATCATGGTCCTCAGACAGCAATATCAGACTCTTCAACAAGAAGAAAGGTCGTTCTAAGATTAGAGCTATCCACTAAAAGAAGTGGATAATGAACAGCAAAAACTTATAATTTTGGGTCTTATAGCATTGTGGTATCTAAGTTCAAGAAATTCAGGGCTGAAGAATAGACCCAGGTGGGTCCAGGCACAGCCAAACCCACCCTGTAGCTAAGAATGTCCAGCAATAAAAGATAAAAAAGAGAATGCAGGAACTAGCCACTGCTATCAGGACGGACCATATGGCCACGTGCAGGATGGCGCCCCCCCAGGCAGCTACTTCCTATAGCTTCCCATAAATCATACATTGACCAGGTATCCTGCTGACCTCAAGAAGTCCCAAGCCCTTGTGTCTTTCTACATCTTAGCAGGCACATATTACACTGTTAATTTGTAATCATCCCACAGCCATTTAAATAAGCCAATTATGTGTAATGGCACGAATTCTTTTGGCTCCCCTGTTTTTGGTTTGTGGTTTTAGCCTTTATAAGCCTGTAAAAAGTTTGGGCTGGGGTTGATCTCCCCTGCCCCCTGGGCAGTGCATGAGTTTCATCCCCAGCATGATGGCTTGAGGGATCCTTTGTTGCTTGTGTGTTTGTGTGCCATTAAAGCCTTGTATAGTTACAACGAGTTCGGGCTCAGTTTCCTATCGGGTGCGCGCTTCCCTGAGAAGGGACTCCCCGTGGGGGTCTTTCAGTAGGTTTTCTGAATAAGTTTGTCTTACATGGCAAAAAAAAAAGTTATTATATCCATTTCCTTCCGTCTTGGTGTTTAAGGCATATATAATGCAATTGAAGACTACACATTCAGATTATTAAGTTTCATACAAGGTTCCAAATTTAACATACCATGAAATGAGAAAGCGTACAATATATATTCCAATCATGAATAAGCAAATGAATGTAGGGAAATAGTTTTCAGGTACTAAGATACATAGCTATTAAGACATGATCATAACAATTTAGATCAGAGGATATTAGCCTAACCCCTATGACTTAAATTTCCCCTTGGATGTATACTCAGAGCTCTGTGTCCTGTCTGTTGCTGATTGGAACAATGCTTTTTTTTTTCAGTAGCTTCCTGCATGAATTTAACATGGTCATACACTATAGAACGTCTTAGCAGGAGTTAACTTAATGTGGATCTAGGAATCTGTTACCTGTAGAGAAGGGCCTCTCTGTTAAGAATGATCAGTGACCATTGTACCTCATTGTTTCTACAGAGGATCCTAAAGGGTGCATAACCTGCTGTGAAAAAGATCTAGGCCCTCTAATCCATGACACAAGCCTATTTTCCATTTGTTCAGTTATGTCAGATTTTGTACTAATATATTCAGGCAAAGTAATTACTGCTATATATCTGTTCTATCCAAGATTTTAATACTATTGGTTGCTATTTTCCATTTAATCCTAGAGCTGATGAACCAAGTAAAGAACACTGGGAAATCGCCTAGATAAAAGAGATAAAGTGTGTGATGGTTACACCTTGTAATTGCAATGACTCTTTGAATTAAGAGGCCTTCAAAAAAATGAAATAGAAACTTGAGTTTCTCAGTATCGTGAGTCACTCTGGTAGGAGGTCTCTTTAGCCTGAGGATACAAGAGAAGACTCTAACCAACATCATTGACAGTCTTGACCTTAGGTCATCATGATATCCCTTTCTATGATCCCAAGTGGATTACAAGATAATAAGTAGATCCACCAAAGGCAATAAAGTAAAGACAGCACTAATCACTGAGTCCTAGGCATCCTAAATGCTAGGCAGTCACTCTGTCAACTGAGCTATGTACAGACTCTGTTCCCAATATTCACAGATTTAAGTTTTTTCCAATGAAGCCTAAAAGCTGCTTTCGAAGGAATATATGTTCTATGACTATGTCCTAGCACAGTCTGCTGGAAATGGCACCTCAGTTTCTGGTCAGTACTAGGAGAGCAACAGCAGAGAGGTAAAAGCTATTCACTATTGCGTCCTGCTCAACCAGCAAGAAAGATGCAAAAAACTAGAATCTTCCACGGCAAGAGCTTTATTGCTTGCTTCTCAGGAAGATCCCGAACCGGGAAAATGGCACTGCTTTTATAACCTGCAGCGTGACGTTTCAGCACCTGATATGGCATGACAGCTCCTGATTCGTTGCTTGCTCTTCACCCGACTATTTCACCCCGAGAATGGGAGTGACTAGGAGTGAATTCACTCTCGCACCTTCGTACAAGGCTTCTTTACTAGTTAGCCACAGCGGAGGCCCGCGCCATCTTATAATGTCGATTGCTCGTGGCACACACGGCTCTCCTCAGAGATTACTGGTGGCACGCATGCTATTGCTCGCAGCACATACCTGCTCTCCACATCTTCCCATTTTTATTTTATTAAAACTTGAGGCTGGTCTAGGCCTGTGTAACTTTGCCCATCCGCTGTAGCTCCTGTCTTAGGTCATTCCTCCAATGTCACAGCCTTTCCTGTCATAGGGTAACCCTATCACCACCAGGCCCCGTGTCTTAGGTTGATCTGTGCATGAGGAAAGTTGCCCATCACTGGAGACCACAGTGCTATGTGACATTAACTACTAAATGAACTAGGGCGAACTCTATAAAAGAGGCCAGCCACCAATGTCAATTAATTTTTGCGCATTGATAACCAGATTTCCGGGAAGGCCCCTTGCTCGATGGCAGCAAGTGCTTGAGTTATCACAACCTTGTCACATGTTTGTTGGGTTCTGAGCTTGCAAACCAACCAGAGCATGACCACAAGTCCACAGCAGGTGGCAACGCCAAATAAACCTACCCCCACCCATTCCTTAAAATAAGAAAAGGCAGATGAAATCCAGGAGGAGAGGCCCTCTGTCAATGACAGGTCCACTCGTGTTGAGTTGATCTTTAGAACGGCCGCTCTAAGGACCTCAAGGGTCTCATCGAATCTTTCAGACCAGTTTCCTTCAAGATATAAAGAAAGCTGTCTAGACAGATTAGCTGCATAAGTAAAATTTTCATATTGGACACTGGTAATGCACAGAGCTTGCAGTTTTCTTTCACAACCCAACTGGGCCATCTGGTATAGAACACCTATCTGTTCCTCCACCAGGTTAAGTCGCTGATTCAAAGTCATCAGCCCTCCCTTTAACTTGGTACTAGCAGAAGTTTGGACAGTGATGGCATCAGCCAGATCTGCTGAAAGCTGATTTAATTTTGTGCCTGATTGAACCACACTAACCATAGCATACCCTGCAGCTGTAGCAGCAGCTGCACTGGCTGAAATTGCTATGATCACGGCAGCAGTAACGCCAAAATCTCTCTTTTGTTGAAACATACATAAGGTGGAGGGTGTATCCACCAGAACAGGGATCCAATGTGGGATCCGTGCCACCATGTCACGGGTGTTCTTTGTTACATCCCAACATTGAGAAATCCAACAAGAATCATGGGAACAGACTTAAAATGAATCATTTGAAAGAATAAACAAAAAAGGGGGTAAACACAGACTGGGGTAGATGGATAATTAATCTGGTTTACCAAAGTTTTATTGAACCCAGTGATCTCTACACTGGTATTACTATATCTATAAGAGTCCTGGGAGGCATCATGTATTCCCCAATACTGAACAAATCTTGAGATGCCAGTAAAAGAAGCTTTTCCAACTGCTCCTCCCTGGATAAAGATCAAAGGATTGAGTTCTGTACAACTGCCATTGTCTCCACAAAGCACCCACTTGTGAAAGGGATGCATTCTAATGTCCTGTATGAAAAGTCCCTTTTTCATAACAAATTCCTTCTCTGGGTTATCTATCATGTTGGGAGAAAAGGAAAAGGTTTTACTCTGATCTGCCCAATGAGTGATGGAGGATTGACAATCAGACCAAAGCAGGATCAGCCCTTCATCTTCCAAACTACAATGAGGGGCTATTTTTGGTTGGTGTGGACGTTTTTTGTCTGAAAAGTTAGGTGGTAGAAATGTACCATTAACCCAATTTACCTCGTGCCAAAAGGTCCGATTTGTAAAGGTTATCTCTACATTGGAAGTATCTTGGGTTGTGCTCACGCAACCTCCTCAATGCTCATTAAACTTCCCCAAAGCTCGGGCTGTGAGGTAGATACAATTTCCTGGTCCATTAATTTGAAAACATAAAGAACCCTGTTCTAGTAAAGAGCGATTTTCTCCTAATGATGCTCGGGTGGGATCATAGGGTAAATATGGCAAATCCACTGTTTTATCAGTAGTAAAGAATTTTGGAAAAACTATAGCATCATGGCGAACTGGCATTGGTTTAGGGAAAGTCGAGAGAATAGCCCATCTCTGCTCGCCCATTATACTAGGAACTTGAGACAAGTTCAGCATTGTCAGGATCAGGAACAGTCCTCGGGCGGTCAGCATCTTCTGCACCATCCTTGATGAATATCCTGGGGGTGAGTCATTCCGGCAGCCAAAATGGGTTGTCTTCACTCTGTGAAAAAACACAAACAGCTCCCCAGGATCTGATTAAGATAGGATCCGGGCCTTTCCACTGACTAGTTAAAACATCCTTCCCTTTGACCATTTCTTTTGGTCTATCAGGGTCTGAGCAATGTCGCTCAGCTGCAGAGTGTCCCTGCTCGTTGAGATTAAAAAAATTAAGTGTAAAGAGTGCCATAGTTACCGCTACTCTTGGCACTGAGGGCAGAGTCTCATCAACTCCCCCTTTCTGTTTTATAAGATAAGATTTGAGTTTGTGGTGGGCACGTTCCTCAATGCCTTGTCCTTGAGCATTATAAGGAAGGCCAGTCAAATGAGTGACATCCATTTGATGACAAAATTGTTGAAATTAAGTAGAATTATATGCTGGCCCATTATCCGTTTTTAGAATTGTGGGCTTGCCCCACGCACTCCATGCTTCTAGGTAGTGCTGTATAACATGAGAGGCTTTTTCACCTGTTAAAGGTGTGGCAAACATTACACCAGAGCAGGTGTCAATAAAAACATGTAAGTACTAATTTCTCCCAAAAGAGGAAATATGAGTTTCATCCATTTGCCAGACCTGTAATGTCCTGACGCCACGAGGGTTTACCCCTACATGAGGAGTAGGTAAAAATTGACAACAGTTTTGACATTGGGTGACAATGTCACGAGCTTCTTTCCTGGTTGAAGTGAAACGGCGGTGTAATGTCTCAGCTGTCACATGAAAGCATTCATGAAATTCTCTTGCAGCCTCTGCTTGTGAGGACAGAGCAGCAACCACGATTCTAGTGGCTTTGTCTGCTAAGTCATTTCCATGAGACATGAGGCCAGGAAGGCAAGAATGAGGTATAGCATGAGTAATATAGACACAATGTCTTCTGTATAACAAGGTTGACTGAATCTTTTGAAAAATGTGAGCAAGGTTACTAGATGGTTTAATTAAGCCTGCAACTTCAAGCATATTAACTGCATTAAACACATATAACTAATCAGAATCAATATTGAGCGGTCCCGGGAAAGTTTCAAGGACTTCTAGAAATACCAAACACTCTACAACATGGAGTGATGAATCATTATATTGTTTAGATGTTACTTGGCCATTTACTACATATGCACCTATACCAGATTTGGATCCATCTGTATACACTACTACCCCATCCGGAAGTGGGTGTTTGACTGTTATTATTGGAAACACTATAGCTTGGCTTAAGGCAAATTGTAAAATTGTATGTTTTGGATAATGGTTATCAATTTGTCCTGAATAGGAGGCAACCAAGACTGCCCAATCGTTGGTTGTTGCTGCCAGGGTTTGAACTTGAGCAGAAGTATAAGGTACACTTACTATATAAAGTTCTTACCCGAAATAAGTAATGGCTGCTTTTATCCCCCTAAGTGCAAGTTGAGCAACTGCATTAGGATACCACTCAATGATTTTTGCAGGGGAAGCATTAGGATGGACCCACAACAAGGGACCATTTTGCCATAAGACAACTATTGGTAACTGTGCCGTTTTTAATATGCACAATTCAAATGACTTTGACTCGTCAATGCGTTGTAATTGAGCATCTTGTAGGGCCTTTTCTACAATTTTTAATGCTTGACATGCAGCTGGGCTAAGTGCTCTGTGGGAGGAGATATGGGTATCTCCCTCTAATATGTCAAATAAGGGCTTTAATTCTGCTGATGGAATTTTCAAAAATGGTCTCAGCCAATTAATATCTCCTAAAAATTTTTGAAAATCATTCAAGGTATGTAGTTGATCATTTGTGAATCTCTAATTTTTGAGGAACAATTTTGTCAGGATAAATGAGTGACCCTAGGAAGGCTCCCATTCGAGCAACTTGTACCTTTTCGGTGGCCACCTGCAATCCCCATTGCCCTAACGTTTTTATTAATATAGGGTATGCATCTTGCAATAACTGTGAATTTTTATGGCAAATCAAAATGTCATCCATATAAATTATCACCTGTAATGATGGAAAATGTTCTCTAACTGACTTAAGTGCCAAATGTACATACAGTTGACACATGGTGGGGCTATTCGCCATCCCCTGAGGTAGGACCTTCCATTGGTATCTTTGATCCGGCTCTAAGTGATTAATGGCTGGGACGGTAAACGCAAAACTTTGCCTATCTTGAGGGCATAAAGGTATAGAGAAAAAGCAATCTTTAATGTCTATGATTATAATTTCCCAATTTTTGGGTAAGGCAGAAAGTAATGGTAGCCCTTGCTGAACTGGTCCAAACAGACGCATTTGTGCATTAATTGCTCTAAGATCATGTAATAAGCACGATTTGCCAGCTTTTTTCTTAATTACGAAAATAGGTGTATTCCAGGGTGAGGTAGAAGGCTCTAAATGACCCAAGTGTAGCTGTTCAGAAATTAGTTTTGTGGCTGCTTCTAATTTTTCAGAGGAGAGAGGCCATTAAGGAACCCATACAACTTCCTCTGTAAGCCATGGTATGAGCATGGAACCCTCAACAGCTGTCTCTAGAAAAAACCCAAACCTTGTCTCCCATTATTACCTTTTTGAGGGATAGGTTCAAGTTTACCCTGCTCTCCTTTTCCTAATCCCCTTCCTTCTTTATAGCCCATTTTCTTAATCATTCGAACAGCTTGTGGCGAGCATTCATTAGTTAAGGTCAGTCCTAGTGCCTGTAAGATGTCTCTCCCCCAGAGATTTACTGGGAGTGGTAAGACATAAGGAGTGAATCGTCCCATTTGACCTTCAGGCGCTGTCCAGCTCAAAGAATGGGAACTAATAGTGGGACAGGACTGATAACCTAAACCTTGCAAAGAATGTGATGACTGAATAACTGGCCAAGTTTTCGGCCACCAGTGAGAAGAAATAATACTTTTGTCTGCTGCTGTGTCTAAAATCCCCTTAAATTGTTTTCCTTCTATAACTAACTCTAAAGAAGGCCTGGAATCTAAAGCTATTATTAAATAACCTGAATCATTTCCAGTAGAACCAATCCCTCTGGCAGCTTGAGGGACACCAGAAGAGGGAAAACAGCCATGTAGGCTTGGCAGAATTACTAACTGAGCTATTCTATCTCCTTGTGAAATAGAAAAGACACCCTGAGGACAGGAACAGAGAACTTGAAGTCCCCCTTCATAATCTTGATCTACAACTCCAGGGTGAACAATAAGACCTTGTAGTGTAAGGGAAGCCCTGCCCAATATTAGGCCGACACTCCCAGATGGCAGAGGTACTTTATAGTCAGTAGGAATAGGCTGCACTCCCATTTGAGGGATCAGCATGAATTGGGTGGTGGTACGGAGGTCCAATCCAGCTGAGCCTTCTGTTGCCCTGCGGACTGTGGGGTCCAACTTTCGCCTGTCGAGGTCCCGTATGATTTTGGGCCCTGAGACCTGAGGGCCCTGTCCTGGTTTTTTGAAATGCTGTCATTATCTACTGCTTGAGGGAATCTTGGCACAGGAGCCTGCCTCGAATGTCCCTGATTGAACAACAAGCGCTAGTCCAATGATATCCTTTTCCACACTTAGTGCACAATCCTGGTGCTCTCCTTTTGACAAGGGCTCTACAGTCCTTTTTTAAGTGTCCCAGTTTGCCACAATTATAGCAAAGTTTGAGGTCAGCCATGTCAGGGCATTTTTGCACTTGTAGAATGGCAGCTGCTAAACCAACATTAGTGAGTGGCCCTCCAAGTTCACGGCAAACCTTCGACCAGTCCTGCAGTCCCTTGCTTTTTCTAGGTGTAATAGCCGCCCTGCATTCCTGGGTGGCCTGTTCATATATCAACTGTTCAATTAAAGGCATAGCTGCTTCTGTATTTCCAAATAGTCTCCCTGCTGCCTCTGTCATTCTAGCCACAAAATCTGAGTACGACTCCTGGGAGCCCTGAGTGATCTTGGTCAAATGCCCACTTGCCTCTCCCTTCTTAGATAGTGCCTACCATGCCTTAACAGCGGCAGCTGAGATCTGGGCATAAGCTCCCCAATGATAATCTGTTTGGTTAGCAGCATGCTGTCCCTGACCTGTAAGCAATTCAAACGTCCATGTCCTTTGGTCTCCTTCCATGGTGGCATTGGCCCTTGCCTGCATCTGACAGGAGTCCTGCCACTAAGCTTTCCATTCAAGATACATCCCCATACTGGGGGCTGCAGCTTTAACTACAGTCTACCAATCACCAGGAGTCATAGCGTGAGTCGCAAGCCTTTCAACTTGTGCTACAGTGAAATTAGTGCTGACTCCATAATTCGGACTGCTTCTGCAAGCTCCTTAATCTGTATATATTCTACTGGAGCGTGAACACGCCCTCCCTCAGCTCTTTCAAAAACTGGAAATGCCTGTTGTATATTCCTCTGTTCCTCTTTTGGAATAAATAAGTCTGAATGATACCTCTGCACATAAGGCAGATGTGCACTAGAACCCTGAAGTTGCAGATCCGAAGACCGCGCAACGATTTGACATTTGACTCTAGCTGCTTTCATGTTATTCTGTAACTGATTAACTTGTCTTTCATCTGACTGGTATCTTTCTCCCTCACAGCCTGTTGCTTTCTTCTCTAAGTCTGTTTCCTCATGGGAGCTAAGTTCCTTATCTGATTCTGAGCTACTGACAGCTAGCTGCTTAAACTCATCTAGTGGCGGGTAGAGGCTTCTTTCCTTATGTGCCTCTCCAGCTCGATCTCCCTTCTTCTCTCCCTTTCCATCCCTTTTTCTAATCTCTCCCCAGGTATTTTCCCTGACATTCTCTTTTCCTCAGTCTCAAGGCCCGTGGAAAGGCCTAAATTCTTCAGTGCACTTTGTTTCCTCTCTATTTTTACTCTCTCTCCCCGCTCTACCTCTGATAGACTTTCTTGAATTTTGTCCAGAACTTTCTGCCCCGCTTCTACCATTTGCTGACAATCCTCATCTCTTAAACATGATTTCACCAATTTCATAGCGGCATAATCCCTACTTTAAGTTTGCCCTTCTGCTGTTCCCTAACTAGATCTCCTTTCAGTTTGTCCCAAGAGGCGACAGTTAATGACAATGAGCAAGCATACCATGGTGCAACACAGTCTATCTCTCTGACAAATCCCTCTAAGGTCTTAGTGGCGATTTTTAGGCCACACTGCTTCAGGACTGAGCGTAAGCCCACTACTATAGAATGGGAGATTCCCATACTGCTGCTATCCAGGCCTGACCGGGACTGAAATTGGTTGCTGTCCAGGCGCTGTCCAGGCCTGACCGCGACTAAGAACCATTCAGCAGTTCCAGTGGTGGAAACAAAACGAAACCGAAAGGAAAATTATAATCGCCATGCAAACAATCAAAAGGGCTTCTAACTCTGGAGAAATTTCAAGACTGTACATACCTTGTAGCGCCTTTTGTCCCACAGTTCTGATTCTGCCCCACAAACGAGGGATCTTCCTTGCGCCGGTGTGATGACAGTTCCCGGGATTTGGCACCACTTATTGTGTCCCACTCGACCAGCAAGAAAGATGCAACAAACCAGAATCTTCCACAGCAAGAGCTTTATTGTTGCTTCTCAGGAAGATCCCGATCCGGGAAAATGGCACTGCTTTTATAACCTGCTGCGTGACGTTTCAGCACCTGATATGGCATGACAGCTCTTGATTCATTGCTTGCCCATCACCCTACTATTACACCCTGAGAATGGGAGTGACTAGGAGTGAATTCACTCTCGCACCTGTGTACAAAGCTTGTTTACTAGTTAGGCACAGCAGAGGCCCGCACCATCTTATAATGGCGATTGCTCACGGCACACATGGCTCTTCTCAGAGATTACTGGCGGCATGCAGGCGATTGCTCGCAGCACATACCGGCTCTCCACAATTCACCACGATATCTGCAGTCCCTTCTCTGAATAGTCTGTTGTAACCTGGAGAGTTCTGGTCATCCACTCTGATACCACTACTGTTGTAGCAACTTGAACTTCTCTTAAACCATTCAGTCCCTTTCTATAGAGATGATTCATCTCTGAAGCATCTACCTGGGAGAGAGAATGAGGAGCATAGAGATCAGAGAGAGGCAGAAGTAATCTAGACTTCAAGCTGAGAAAAGAAAAAGTGGTCCTGGGGAAAATACAGTGATTTCTGGGCAGAGAATATGGAGCATCCCAGTAAAGGTAGTTCTGATCTGGCCTGTTTATCTTGAAGGCAGACTTGGGCATTGTATGAAGCTCTCTTGTAAGGTCTCATACACAAAATTTTGCTCAATGTCTGACTCAGAAGTAATATTTCAGCGTTATCTAGTATTCATGCTAGAAAAAACTGGAGAAAAGAAATCAGGATTTTTGTGGGCCAAGGTCCATGACATAAGGCTTCAGATATCTAAATTGGCAAGCCAAGAGAAACCTTTACACAGACACCTAGAGTCTTGTGGCAATGAGCCAAGATCAAATTCACCATAACTATCCATATTTTAGCATTCCTTGTGCTATTATAATAAAGGACACAGCCTGAGTTCATATAAATCATTAGGTCTGCTTTTATTGGGTTCTAACTTCCTGAGGCCAGGCTCTAAAGCAGGACAAATCTTTCCTCTGATCAGCAGAAGACATAACATGACCTAGTCATGTCTGGCACACATGCAGAGCTTAGAGAATGAGAACCCTGAAGGGGCATAGAACCTCAAACTATCAAAAAATAAATTGACTTTTGTTTGGTATTTGCCTGTCAGAGAGAGAAGCACTTAAGGCATGGTCATCTCTGCCTTTCATTGTTTCAGGACTCAACACTCTGCAACTTTGTTTCAATACCTTCTTTCTGTTAGCCATTAGCTTGCCTTTAGCCTCCTAGACTCAGTGTTGCTGAGTGTGAAACAGATTATACACCTGACAGCCTCAGGAGCATGTAGATGTGTAATTCACACACAAGTACCAATTCACATGTGTTGTGTCTGGCCAGCAGCTCACATGTCTGGGTTCTAATCTGGAAAGGAATCTTAGGAACCTGGAAGAGAACAGGTAGCTAGGCAGAGAAGAGAAAGATGTAGCTAAGGCAAAATTCTGAACAAAGCTCAATTTTACTATTTCTGAAACTCATTTATAAAGCAGGGGCACGGACCTGATTCTCGCCAAATCATCTTGGAGTAAAGTTGCAGGTGAACACGTGATGGGTCCAGAAATGCTAGTTGGAAAGCAGCAGCAGTGGGAGTGGCAGGGTTATAGAGCTGCAAGCTCTGCTGAGATGCTCTCTAATACTGAAACCTGAGCAGATCAGCTGAAAATGAAAGGAAGCTTGTTCATGTGTAAGACTAAAAATAAGGGTTCTGGGCATGGAGGAACAACACTTGGGAAATATCAATCTGATATATAAGGACAAACAGAAATAGACTAGCAACAACCAGTCCCAGAGAATAGAGGGAGATAGCTTAGGGAGGTTAGTCAAGCACCATTTGCTCTTTGGAATGCCTAACTGCTCATCCATCCAATTTTGCTTGTAACCATCTCCTTTCTAATCTACCAGAATTATTTGGGATGGTATTTTTGATTAGTTCCTAGATTCAGTTTATGAGTCTTTTATTGAGGATTTTTCATCAATGTTCAGAAGATAACTTGGTCTGAAATAATTTTCTTTTCTTTTTTTATTATTTAAATAATTTTAAAACTTCAGATTTCATTCCTATCCTAGTCTGACACCAAACTGTTCTCCATCATCACTTACCTCCTTCCTCTGTTCCCCTTCTCCCCCATGTGTAGGAAGATGTCCTCACAACTACTCTCAATCCACCACACCTCCCTATTCTCTGTGGCCTCAAGTCTCTCAAGAATTAGTTGCATCTTCTCTCATTAAGGACAGGCCAGACTGTCTGTATGTAATCTGATGTATATGTGTCCTGGCCTCCTATCACATCAGGTGATATATGCTGCCTGGTTGGTTGTTCAGTGTCTGAGAGGTATCTGTTATCGTGGGTAATTGAGACTTATGATCTTTTTACAGGTTTCTCTTCAGTTTCTTCCAACCTTTTCCTAATTCAACTGCAGGGATCCCCAACTTCTGTCTATTCGTCAGCTAGTATCTGCATCTGACTCTTTCAGGTAATTGGTAAGTCTCTCAGCAAACAGCCTTACTAGGCTCCTTTTGGCATACACACCACAGCGTCAATAGAGAATGTCATGATTCCCAGCCTCACTGTGCACTGGATCCCAATATGGGCCTGTCAATGGACCTCCTTCTCTCATTATCTTCTCCATTTTTTCCCTTCAAACAGGAACAATTCTTGGTCAGATTTTTGACTGTGAGTTGGCAACTGCATCTCACCATTTCATGTCCTGTCCATCCACCGGAAGTGGGAACTACAAGTTCCCTCTCCATACTGTAGAGCATAGGAAGGTCCCTCCCTTTGAGTTTTGAGAGTCTCTTACATCCCAGATCTACTGTGCATTCTGGGGGTTCTCCCACCTTCTACCTCCTGAGAATGCCTGTTTCAATTAGTTCTGCTGACTATCAGAGATTCAGTGACATTCTTTGCCCAATATCTGATCATGTTCCCAATTTCGCCTCTCTATCTCCTCCCTCCCTTTTGTCCCCTGCTCTGTGAGTGCTTTCTTTTGCTCCCAATCGGGTTTGAAACATCCTCACTTGGGCCCTTCGGATTGTTAAACTTCTTGAGTCTTGTGGGTTGCATCCAGAGTATTCAGTACTTTTTTGAATAATATGAACTTTTAGTGAGTACAAACCATGAATGTCCTTTTGAATCTTGCTTACCTCACTCTCGATGATATTTTCTATTTCCATGTTTTTTTTAGCAACATTCATGATACGTTCATTTTTAATAGCAGAGTAGTAGTCCATTGTGTAAATGGAACACATTTTCTGTATATACTCTTTCATTGTGGGACATCTAGGTTGTTTGCACTGTCTTGTTATTATAAATAAGACTTCTATGAACATAATAGACCACATACCCTTGTGGCATAGTGGGGTATCTTTTGGGTATATGACCAAGAGTGGTTTTCTAGGTTTTCAGGTAGATATATTTCCAATTATCTTGGAACCTCCAGATGGATTTCCAGAGTGGATCTACCACTTTGAAATCCAAACAACATTATGGAGAAGTGTTTTTCTTTCTCTACTCCTTTCCATCTGATGAATTTTTGATCTTGGGCATTCTGATTAGTGTACTGTGAAATATGTATGAAAAAAATGTTTATGTCTCTCAAGAAAGATATGGAAGAAGACTTGAGAAAACACAGAGATCTCCCATGTTTTGGATTTGTAGAATTAACATAGTAAAAATGGCAATCCAACCAAAAGTAATCTATAAAAAAAAAACACAATCCTCAACAAAACTGTAACATAAATCTTCAATGATTTGAAAAGAGCAGTTCTTAAATTCATCTGGAAAAACAAAAACAAAAAATTTACAATAGTGGAAATAATTAACAATAAAAGAACTTCAGGAGAAATCACCATCCCTGACCTGAAGCTATATCAGTTTAAAAATGAGTGTGGTCAACTAAGGGGATTTATTCTTCAGGAGCTCGCTTTACATGAGAGGCATGAATCTAAGGAGAGATGCCTTCTACATCGTTGACAGCAGTGGGAGTGGTCAGCAGCACGATTCAAGGGCCTTTCTAACAAGGTTATAGATTCTCAGCTGGATGTCGTCAGACGAGAACTGCATCTCCCATCTGGAGCTGGTGTGATATCACCAAATCTCTTGGTTCGTAGGCCTCCTTGAGCTGCTCTTAGGCGGTGTTTCTTACGACTTCTAGGGCTTTCATGCGTGTAAACAATGAAGGACCAGGGTTAAATTTTAAAGGATATAACACTGTCTGACTTCAGTAAGTGGGAGAGACCCCCTCTCCCATACAAGATTTCAAATGGAGTGATCTTAAAGATTCCCAGTGTGTTCCTGACTTGAAACAAGGCAAAGGAAAGGAGGGCTGTCCAGTTATTCCCACTGTGGGTCTCTAAGGTCAATTTAGTCAAGTTTCTTTTTTTTTCCTTTCTACCTAGACTGAACTCTGGGGTGTATAAACACAATGTAATTTCCAATCAAACCCCAGTTGGATGGCCAGTCCTTGACTTACCTGGGCAACAAAGGTGGATCCATAGTCAGACCCAATTACCTTAGATATTCCAAACCGTGGAAATTTTCTTCTAGGATTTTCTTAACCACAACATTGGAAGTTTCTTTTTTTCTTTTTCTTTTTTTTTTTTTTTTTTTTTGGTTGGGTAGGCCTCCACCCATCCTGAAAAGGTGTCTATACAAACTAAAAGATATTTATTACCATACTTAGCTGGCTTTACTTCAATAAAATCTACTTCCCAATAGGCTCCAGGGCGATCTCCTCCTAGTCTTTTCCCTGGAGCATATCTTGAATGTCCTGCATTAATCATGGCACATGGTACACAGTTATTAACTATTGCTTCTGCAACATCAGTGAGTCTTAAAACATAAAAAGTAGAAGTTTTACCAGTGTTTGAAGTGTTTGACTCCCAGGTGGGGCAGGATTGTATATTTTCCAAAAATCTTTCCCCTTCTTTTTGTGGTTCTGGCAGAGCAACTTTCTGGAGAGATTCTATCTGTTGAGTCCTGAAGGGCAGTATTGAGTCCTGAAGGGCAGTATCTTAGGGCCTGGAGAGGTTCCATCTGTTGAGTCCTGAAGGGCAGTATTGAGTCCTGAAGGACAGTATCTTAGGGACAAGTGCAACCTGTTTAGCTTTAACATCAGCAATGTTTTTACCCCTTGTCACAGCATTGTGTCCTTTATGATGTCCAGGAAAATGTATAATGGCCACTTTGGCAGGCAGATGAATACCCTCAAGGAGGCTCAGAATCTCCTCTTTATTTTTTATGTCCTTACCTGCGGACATCAGCAACCCTCTTTGCCTATACATGGCAACTTGGCCATGGGTAGTGGCAAAAACATACCTGCTATCCGTGTAAATATTGATGGACTGCCCTTCAGCAATCTAAAGGGCCTGAGTCAGGGCAATTAATTCAGCTTTTTGAGCTGACTTACCTTCCTGCAGGCTGCCAGCCCACACATCTCTCTTACCATCTACCACTGCAGCCACTGCCATTATCTTACCTTCCAGTAGGAAACTGCTTCTGTCTGTATACGAGTTTGGAACACCTGGCCATGGCTGGTCACGTAGATTACTTTGAATCCCAATTTCCTCTGCAAGGATGTTTGCACAGCAGTGATGGGGTGAGGAGTTGTCCGTTTCAGGCAGAAAGGTGGCAGGATTGAGAATAGCAGGAAGAGCAAACATGACCTGTTCAGTCAGCAGCAGACTCTGGTAGTGAGTCATCCAGGCATTTGCGATCCATAGGTCTGGGGGCTGACAAATAATGCTTTCAAGAGAGTGAGGGGCTTCCACAGTTATTTGCTGTCCTAGAGTTAATTTGTCAGCATCCTTAATGAGTAGTGCTACTGCAGCAACAGCCTTTAAACATGTGGGCCATCTCCTGGCCACTGGGTCCAGCTTCTTAGACGAATATTCTACCAGCCTATTCCAGGGCCCTAGAGCCTGAGTAAGAACTCCTTTGGCCCCCACACCCTCTCATCAACATAGAGGATGCAGGGTTTGGTTAGATCTGGCAATGCCAAGGCTGGCACAGTCAGCAGGGCCTCCTTAATATTTTCAAAGGCTTTCTGATGTTCTGATGTCCATCTGAATTCTCCACTTTTCTTGGTCAAGGGGTACAGAAGTTGCAAGCCCAGGTTTCCAAAGTCTGCAGAACCCAGAAGTGCCTAAGAATTCTCTCACCTGTCTTGGAGTAGCCAGTGTTGGTATTTGAGTCACAGTCCTTTTTCTAGCCTCGGTCAGCCACTGCTTTCCATCCCGCAGAGTATATCCCAAGTTGACTACTTCTATGTGACATAACTGGGCTTTTTTAGCAGAGGCCCATTAACCCAACTCACCCAGTTCGCCTAGCAATCTCTTGGTCCCCTGCCAGAATTCTCTCTCCGTGGCTGCAGCAAGGTGCAAGTCATCAGCACATTGAAGCAGAGTTATCTGGCAGTTTTCAGCTCAGAAGGAGGCTAATTCTCGATGTAGAGACTTATGAAAAAGGGTGGGGGAGTTTTTGAACCCCTGGGGTAACCGCTTCAAAGTCAATTGTCCCATTTGTCCCATGTCAAGATCTCTCCACTCAAAGGCGAATATGGGCTTGCTGGAGGGATGTAACTTCAGGCAAAAGAAAGCATTTTTTTAAATCAAGTACTGTGTATCATTTTTGCTTTGGAGGGAGTGAGCTGAGGAGGTTATAGAGATTAGGAACAGCTGGGTAAAAGTCTTGAACCCTCTTATTGACCTCTCTCAGGTCTTGGGCTGGTCGATAGTCACTGGTGCCAGGTTTCTTTGCCAGCAGTAGAGGAGTATTCCAGGGTGACAGGAAAGGTACCAAAATACACAATTGTAATAGTCTATGAATATGTGGCCTGATTCTATCTCTTACTCCACTGCTCATCGGGTATTGTTGCACTCCTATAGGGGTTGCATCCCTTTTCAGTCCCACAACCACAGGGAGAACTCTGACAGCCATTCCCATTCCTCCAGTCTCTGCCCATGCTCTAGGGAAAGCACTCAACCAATTTTTAGGTCTAGCACCTCCGTTTGCTTTATGCCTTCATGGAATCAGTATTCTTCCTCAAGATACAGGACTAAGACTACGGAGGTGGGAGATTCTCAACTTACTCTCCGCCCTTCTTGGATAAATCTAATCTAGGCAATTATTTAGTCAGAAGATCTCTTCCTAGAAGCGCTGTGGGACACTCGGGAATGAGCAAGAAGGAATGACTCACTTGGCCTTTCCCCAGATCTACTGTGTGTGCAGTGGTCCAGGACTATTGTTTCTGACCAGTGGCTCCAATCACTATGGTTCTTTTATTTTTTAATTTTCCCAGTGGATATTTCAACAAACAATGCTCTGCCCCTGTGTCACTTAAAAAAGTCCATGAGGGTCCCCTCCACCATCAGGGTTATCCTAGGCTCGGGGGTGCCCCCTCCCCTATTCATCATTTTTCAGAGGCAGGTCCTTAGGGCCACTTCCATTCTTTGGGCATTCCTGTACCCAATGTCCTTTTTCCTTGCAATAGGCACATTGGCCCTTCTCTAAAATCTTCTGGGCATACCTTCTTCCTTCAGGTCTGGGTTCATTGTTGCCCAGGTAACCTGTCTGTCTATTATCTGGCTTGTTTCTTCCTTTACGTTCCCCTACTACTGGGGCCATAATTCTGCTTAAATTCCTCTCCTGTCTTCTTTCCATCTTATTCTCCCTCTCTTCTTCTCACTTTTCCCTCTCTCTCTTCTCTTCCTCTGTTTTTCTCTTGTGATATACCTTTTCTGCCTCCTTAACTAAATCTTGTAAAGCCATGGCATGTAATCTTCAAAAGCCATACCGACCGCGACTTGTTGACCATCAGAGGTAAGGTTAAAAGGAGTATAGTATCTATATGCTTCTATCAAACTTTCTAGAAAAACAGATGGGGGCTCTGTAGGGCCCTGCATCACATCTCTTACCTTAGACAAATTGGTGGGGTGTCTCATCGCTCCCTTTAAGACTAGATCCTGGCCGGTAAACTGTCAACCTCAGCCTACCTTGAGCCATGTTGTAGTTCTAATCTGGCCGGTCAAGAGGGAACGCAGCATTCCAATTGTACAGATCAGCCGATGAGAAAGGCCAATATTGGAGGGTCTGCAGAGACTGCCTGTCTGTGTGTGGGTTGCCCACAGCTAGTAAAAGAAAAGGCAAAAGTGGTGTCAGGTGCTTCATCTGCTGGGGGACTCTGGGCTTGTTGGCTCCGGGACCCAGCTGCAGGTACTCGGTCCTCAGACTGTGCCTTTAGCAAACTTAGAGCCGGGTGCAGGGACCTGGGAAGTGGGAGTGGATTGAGGAGTAGGCCTGCATGCCTTTTCGCTGCCAGGCCAGAAATCGCACTGGTTCAGGCAGGGTCTGCACTATCACCACTGCTGCCACCATCACCACTGTGCTTACTGCTTCTTAGGGCAGAAAGCGAGGGCACTGTGCTGACCCACCCATGTGCATGGAAACAGCAGGGGGAGAGCTCTGAGAGGCATGGGGGAATCCATGGTTTGATTTATGGTGGTGGATTCTGAAAGGCTGTTGATCCGGGTAGGACCCAGGTCCGCTCTGAAAAACAATGGCTTTAACTTCAAAGATAAGCTTCAAAACAAAAGTCCACTTTAGTGACCATTTTACATTAAAAGTAGGGCATTCAGAGGCTCAAGAAAGTCTGTGTAGGTTCCTTCTTAATTTCTACTGAATAATTATGGGCCTTGATCTAACTTCAGTCCAGTGGCCTAAAGTCAAACTTGGGGGCGGGGGAGAGGGCAGTACAGTCCGTCCAATATCATGGAAAACAGACACAAAACACACACAACCACTGACAAATACCTGAAAACAGACTCAAAAAACAAATACACTCTGACAAATGCCCATCTTCTAACGTACAAGCAAAATCAACTTAGAAATGCAGAAGGTCGGGAAAGTGCAATATCTGCTCCAGACAGAATCCTGGAGTCATCGCCCTTGCTCACGGTGTCCCTCAGAGCAAGCAGCAGGCATTGATTCCAGCATGTCTGCTGTTCACACTCAGTGCCTAACCCCAAGGCAAAGTCACTGTTTCTCACAAAATGTAGCTACTGCCAGTTTCAGGACTAAAACTCGCCAGCTCACATAAATAATTTTAGACAAAAAATTTCACCTCCAAGTGGGTTTTTGGCGATATGGGTGGTCACGCTGATCCAAGGCAAACCCCAAAATGAAAGACTCTGAGAAGAGCCCCTTGCTCAGGCCTCTGGACAATATCAGACACCCAAGAAATCACAATAGACCAAGACTGATGTAAACCACATGAGGCTTTATACAGGGAAAGTCAGAGCTCTGGGGACAACTCAGATACCATGTAGAGGTAGAAGAGTCGACCACGAGGGGAAAGAGGTTCCAGATTTTATATGCCATCACGGGGAAAGGAGAAGGTGGGGAGTCGGGAATTTCCAGATTTAAAAAAAAATGTCTATTCTAAAGATATGGGTATGGGAGGGGTATAAGGAAAGAGTCTGGTGCAGGTGTAGCAACTCCAGATTAGCCAGGATATGGTTGCTGGGGAGATTTTCTGACTCTTTCTCAGCAACCAATATCACAAACAGCTGGGCCCACTTACTATGAAGGAGAAGCACTAGATGGATCAATTGCTGTGACTTCAGTTGCAAGCCCTAGACCCTGGGGGTAGTATAAAAATAGGTTCATGTTAGCCGAAATTTCAGGGTTAGGGAAATATATAGGAGATATGCCTACTTCTCATAGACACATCTGCAATCATACCTGGACTATTCCAGTTTCTATGACCTGGTAAACATTATTGGGGGGTTGTAGCTCCAGATTGGCCCCATGTGTTGCTACAGCTGTCTTTGTCCAGTCAAGAGATTGTTGTGCAGTAACACAATTAGTCCCTAGGTGTGGGGAGCTGTGAGCAATTGCCATCATGAGCCTCCGCTGTGCCTAACTGGTAAACAAGTAATGTGCGCAGATGCAAGAGTAAATTCGTGCCAAGTCACTGCTCATCCTGGGGCGTAGTAGTGGGGTGATGAGTGAGCAGCTAATCAGGAGCTGACACATCATATGGAGGGGTATATAAGCAGCATCATTTTCCTTGTTCATTGTTCTTCTTTCACCTGTGCAATCAATGCTCTCCCAATAAATGTGTGCAGAAGGATCCTTTTGCAGCGTCGTTCTTCCTGGCCAGTTGAGCGCATGCAAGAAATCTTCCCGTTTTTATTTTATTAAAATGCAAGCCACTCTTTAATGGATGAAGATAGACGTTGATTCCCTAGTGTGCAGAAATAGGCTCCATGTACAGGATTAGATCTTAAGCTCACAGGCTTTTACCCAGAGCAAACCTGACCTGCTCCCCTGCCGTTTTTTCCTAGGGGAGGGACACTTGGACACTCAACCCTCAAGCAAATCTACTTGTCTTCTAGTAGTGCCCAAAACTCTGAGCGACTCCTGTGCGGTGCTTAGCCCAACAATCCATAAGAGTCAACGACCTACTCACTCATACCTGTGCAATGAATCTAGCCTCTAGGGGTGCAAGAGCTGAGTATGGCCTAAGGCGAGCTTTAATTGTTGAGTCTCTCTCATTTTCCACAGAACCGAGGAGCGCAAGAGCAGAAAACTCAGATGTCAATTAATTCTTATGCATGGATAGCCAAATTTCAGGGGAGGCCCCTTGTTCAATGGCTGCAAGTGCTTGAGTGATAACGACCTTGCCACTGTCTTGTTTGTTTTGGGTTTTGAGCTTGCAGACCAACCAGAGCATGGACACAAGCCCACAGCAGATGGAAGCAGCAAACAAAATTACCCCCACCCATTCCTTAAAGTAAGAAAAAGCAGAGGTAAAATTGCAACAATGATGGATGCTATTCGAGTTCCACTGAGGCTTAAAATCTGGCGTTAGATGTAAAGAATTGAGGAAACACCCTAATTCGTCAATGGCATAATTTTCAGGAACACAGAGCTCTTCAGTTTTCACTAGCGGGAGAACCTCCAGCCACAAGAACATCCACGTCCTCACAGCTCCACCTGCCCTGAATTTCTCTGGTCAGCCTCTCTGGGACCTGCAGCTGTTGTCGATGTTCCTGAGGAAAAACAAACAGACCCTCTCTCCCAAACTAATTGAGAGTGTTCCTCTCTCACCTGATTCAGTGCCTCATTGTCCCTCTGGAGTTCTACAACACTGTCAACACCGGTGGGCAATGATTTCCATACCCTTATGGCAATCTGATTCACCTGCTCAAATACCTGCACTGGATATACTCTATTTGTGCAAATCAACTTTGATCAAGCAGCATATCTCTTTTCCATGCAAATTCAGCTTGATCAGTGGAAATAGGACATCCCAGCAAGGAGAATCTAATCTCTCTCCAAATCCCCGAACAGAAAGTCCGTCTATATGCGGCTGCCAGCCCCTTTAAGAGCTCCATTTGCAATCGGCACTCAGCAGGGCTTTTTCAGCTGAACCTAAGGCCCAGCCACAGTGCTTTTATCACTTTCTGCTGTGCAAATTGAGGCTGCTTTTCAAACAAGTTAAAGGATGGACAGCCAGCAGATAAAGTTTTCCAAAGCTAAAAATATCTCCATAGGAGCCAGAGCAGGACGTCTCCCGTTTTTATTCTGTCCCTAGGAGAGCTCCAAAATAACTTATTTATTTATTTATTTATTTATTTATTTATTTATTTATTTATTTATTTATTTATTTTACTTATTTTTCTATCTGTGCCCTCTTTTTCATTTCTCTCTGTTTCTGATATGCTTCCCTGGTGCTCCTGCAAAAGTCATTACCCTTCCTTAACAGCTAGCTCACATTTCTTGTCCTGGATAAAGTGTCCTTGAGGTACTCACTTATCTACGTGAGGTTCTTAGCCCCAATGTCGATCCACAAGTTTATCTACACTTGCTGTATGATCTTATGTGTCTGCTGAGCTACCCCCAGCAGATACATTCGTGCCTAGGGTGATGAAAAATTAAGGCAATAGCATAATATCAAGGCTAAGAAAGAAAGCAAGCAACACAACCCCAACGAAAATTACTGGACCTACTGCGTAAGAAAGCATACCTCTCAGAGACTCACATTAATTTTCTTTTACTTACGGGTACCTCTGTTCCCCAACTGAAGAGTTCTGAATCCACGCAGTTGAATCCTTCTCAACAGTTTGTGTTGCGGGAACACTTCATTACCACCGTTCCCCAGCTGAAGAGTTCTGAATCCATGCCGGATCCTTCTCAACAGTCTGTTTTACAGGAACCTTTATCAACCACTCCTTCCCTGCGATGGAATTCTGAATCCTCCCTGTAGCAGGGGATCTTCCCTCGTGCCCAACGATGTTTATAGTCCTGGGTTTCGGCACCATTTCTTGCAGGTTCTCAACTCTCCAGGAAGAACGACGCTGCAACAGGATCCTTCTGCACACATTTATTGGGAGAGCATTGATTGCACAGGTGAAAGAAGAACAACAAACAAGGAAAATGATGCTGCTTATATACCCCTCCATGTGACGTGTCAGCTCCTGATTAGCTGCTCACTCATCACCCCACTACTAAGCCCCGGGATGGGCAGTGACTTGTCATGAATTTACTCTTGCATCTGCGCACATTACTTGTTTACCAGTTAGGCACAGCGGAGGCTCATGATGGCAATTGCTCATGGCTCCCCACACCTAGGATTTACTACTACCCTAATAGCAAAGTTCTGAGCACTTATAACTTCAAAAATACGAGGAAAAAGAAAGAAGCTATTTCTCTCATCCTCACAATGGTTATGGGTATCAGGCTACCAGCTGGTGTCCTTATGGGGACTACTGCCCTTGTAACTGGACCCCAACAACTGAAGCTAGGTCTAGAATGATTGCAGACAGCGATAACAGCAGACATGTCAATCAGTCATCTAGAAGAATATTGGATTACACTCTCTGCAATAGTCTTAGAGAGTAAGAGACTTAGATTTATTGTTCCTGTGGGAAGCACGTGCAGCTGCATGGGCCAAGATGATGCCCTGGCCCATTGCCAGGTCCCGTGAACCCCACATGTTTAATGCTTTGCCCAAACATGCACAGTGCAACTGCATTCATAAGCTGACTGCCAAGTTATATTATTCCTCATGATCCAGACCTGTCAGCCTATCTGTGTTCTGAGTTTGTGCTCAATTCATGCATGGAGCATGTGTGATTCTAATTGGATGAGGTTGTGTGGAGCGAGATGAAGTCAGTTGCCACGAGTGTATAAGAATAGCACCTGCCTCAAGTAAAGAAGGAAGCTTTGTGAACCTGTCTGGTGTCCCTGTCGTCTTCTTTCTTTGGCAAGTGGTGGCCCACACAGGGAACACATCATGATGGTAAGCAAGGGTATGTAAAGAAAGCACAGGCCTGTCATGTTCTCAGGGAGGGGAGGAGGGATAATGCATTAAGGATCTCAGATAGAGAGATGGAGGGAATTTATACAATATGGGTTCAACTTCATCTAAAGTGAAAGTAAAAATGGTGTTGACCCAGCTTCTTAAAACAAGCAATATTAACATGAAAGCAGAGACAGTGGACTAATTTCAAGACACCCCCTCCAAGGAAGCCCCATGGTTTTTAGAGAAAGTGTATATTAATCAACTGTGGTGAGAGTGTTTGGGAAGGGATCTCCAAGATTCCCATATGAAAAGTCCTCTACGTGTAGGGATGTTAGCCATCTGGAACTTGGTCAGGGCATGCTTGAGGGACACCAGTGGAAAGTACACAGCTGAAATAGAGGAAGGAGCAGTGGCATTTGAGGAGGCTAAGGAGATTGCTTTTCAGGTTAGCAGCAGAAAACCTAAACAGCTTAAACAACAAAGGAAAGATAAGAAAGAGAAGAAGGATTCTAGCTATGAAGGGTCTACAAGTGACAGTGACTGAACTGATAGCAGCAATGACAATTGTAGTTGGATGTACCTCTTGTGTTTGAGGCACATTAGACTGCCCAAATCCTCAGCCCCTATGTTGCCTTTTCATCCCCCATATAAAGATGAGGGAGGCAAAAGGGATAAGCATAGTCTTCATGCAGAAATCTGGAAAAATGTGCCCTCTGTTGTAGTGACCTTCCCACTATTTCAGGATCATCAGGGGCAACGGTATCATGAACCCTTGCATTGGAAGGCTGTACAAAGTTTGAAGGAACATTTTGGCTTATGGGGTCCAGGCTGTGTTGCCCATAACTCAGGTTGAGTCCCTAGAGCAGTACTGTATGATTCCTTTTGATTGAAAGAACCTCTGCAAGGCTGTTCTTTTGGGAGGAGGTTATTTAACATGTAAGGCTGCTTATATTGATCATGCCCTTGAGCAGGCTGCAGCTAATGCTACCACTGGACTTCCCAATGCAGCCTGGAATATAGACATGTTAATGGGGTAAGGGAATTTTGCTAACAATCAAACAGGTTACCCTATAAAAGTTTATTAGTAGATTAATAGCTGTGCTCTTACAGCTTGCAAGATGCTATCAGGCACTGGAGACCTTGAGACCAGCTTGTCTAAGGTGATACAGGCACACAATGAGAAGTTTGCAGACTTCCTAGTACAACTAGTGGAAACAGACAGGAGAATATTTCTGGATGTTGATGCTGCAATGCCATTGATCAAACAATTAGCCTATGAGCAGGCCAAGAAACACTGCAGAGACACCATATGCCCTTAAAAGAGCAGTCTGCTGGATGTATGGCCAAAGGTTTGCCAAGATATGGTGGACACTCCACTGAACAACCAGGGCTTAGCAGGGCCATAGTTCAGGCTCAAAGGCAAACTCCTCATCAGGGTGGATGGCAGAGGGGAATCAACTGGAGATGCTGCTCTTGCTGGCAGCCAGGTCATTTCAAGGGAGACTGTCCTATTAAAGGAAGACTAGAGATTCAGACAGGCATGCTACAGCCCAAGATATGTCCCTGCAGTTGCAAAGGAAATCATTGGGTCTGAGAATGTCAATCCAAGTGGGATGTAGATGGTCATCCCGTAACGTCTCACTCAACAGGAACTAGGCCAAAAAACAGATTTTGTGGGGGTGGGGGCAGCCTCTGGGCCCACAATTTTATGGGGCCATGCAGCAGATTCCCACACCATGGGCGAACCTTCAACACATTCCCCAATAGTCTATGGGTGTCCCGGCAAAGCCACAACAGAAAGTGCAGGGCTGGAAATCTGTGCCACCACCAGTCTTGTATTAACCCCAGATATGGGTGGGCAGATGATTGCTGCAGACTTTAAGCTTCCTTTGCCTAAAACACTGTTGGCCTCTAATTAGGACATAGTTCAGCAGCCATTAAGTGATTAATTATCCATCCTGTTGTCATTGATCCTGACTATGAGGGAGACATTAAGATCATGATTTCCTCCTACACCGGGGTGTCTGCCATTTCCCCTGGAGAAAGAATTGCTCAAATTTTGCCTTTGCCTAGTCAACATGCTAGCTTCCCTTCAAGGGGACAGAAAAGGGGTAATAGGGGCTTCAGCTCCACTGGAGACATTGGGGTGTGGTTTTCTATGACTACGGAGGATTGCCCTATGTTTAAACTTGAAGTTCAGGGAGTCTCTATATAGGGCTTACTGGATTCATGGGATGAGCACAGCATCATAAATGAAGCAGATTGGCCAAAAATTTGGCCCCTTTAGACCACGGCTCAAACTCTTCAAAGTCTTCGATTTGCACAACCCCAGCTGCAGTGCTGAGGCAGGACATAGGGAGAGTTTTCAGCCATATGTTCTTCAAATCCCCATGTCATTATAGGGAAGAGATGTTATTACCAAGATGGGTGTAAAAATGATTTCAGAAAAGACATAGTTTGCAGATTCAAGCTATCATGGATGGGATGAACTATCAGAAGGGTAAAAGTCTTGGCAAAAATGAGGATGGGTGACTCTCACCTATCTCTCCTAGAGGTCAAAGTGGCAGGAAGGTATTGGGTTTTTCATGGTGGCCACTGAGCAAATATCTATTAAAAGGAAATTGAATCGGCCTGTGTTGGTGTTTCAGTGGTCTCTGCCTAAGGGAACCCTGGAAGCTGCCCACATGTTGGTTAAAGAACAACTTGATGCAGGAATATTAGAGAATCTATTTCACCATGGAATACACCTATTTCTATTATTAAAAATAAATCAGGAAAATGGAGGTTACTCCATGATTTACATGCATTCATTACCCAGATGGAAATCATGTGGCCAGTGCAATTAGGGTTACCAATGACTTCATCATTAGCAATAAATTGTACCTTAATAGTGATAGATTTGATAGATTGTTTTTTCACCATCCCTCTGCATCCGACTGATGATAAATGTGCCTCTACTTTGCCATCAATTAATCATTCTGCCCCTCATTTGTGATATGAGTGGGGGTTCTACCCCAAGATATGGCAAATAACCCTACTCTGTGCCAGCTTTATGTAGATAAAGCATTGCGACCTATCCTACAACAGTATCCTAGAGCATATTTATACCACTATATGGATGATATTTTGATTTGTTGATCATTTAATGTGGAAGGTGAAGAAGTTTTGGGACCCTAACTAAACAGTTGGAGAGGTGAAATTTGGCGAAGCCCCAGAAAACGTTCAAAAGACAGAAGTAAAACACTATTTAGGCACTAAATTGAGACATACTGTTGTCGAGCCACTAAAACTGGAATTAGGATGGATAAATTGCATACCTTGAATGATTTTCAGAAATTGTAAGAGATATCAATCGGATTTGACCCTATTGTAATATTGTCAATGCAGCATTACACCCTTTATTCGATATTTTAAAAGTAGATTCCTATTTACAATCTCCTGGCCACTTAAGACCCTTAGCCAGAGCTTGTTTGCAAAAGGTGGACCAAGGTTTAGCCAAGGCTCAAGTTGATATGTTTGATCCCACCTTGCCTATAATTTTTTGTGTTATTGCTACTGATTAGTCTCCCATGGGACTATTTTAGCAAAAAGGGTCTTTATGTTGGGTATATGTATTTCACTCCCCTAGCCAAGATACTGCCATGGTACCCTAAAAGCATAGCCCAGCTAATTCTTAAGTGATAATGGTTGAGCTAGGAGCTTTTGGTTATCAACCGGATGTAATAATCATGCCATTATACTCCGAAAGAGATTGAGGTACTTGTGTCCACTAATAATGATTGGGCCATTGTTTGCACCAGCATGACTGGTCAGTTCCAGAATCATTATCCCACCAGTCCTTGGCTTCAGTTTGTCATGAGAAATCCTATGATATAACACAGAATTGCCTGGACTAAGGCAATCCCATGTACTGTTAATGTATTTACTGATTGATCCAGAGGCACTGTGGACATGGTGGATGTTGAAGGAAATCAACCCCAAGCTCAGGTATTTCCCTATCAATCTGCACACGCTGTTGAATTATATGCTATCCTTCAATTGTTTCAAGAGGTTGAGGAAGCTTTTAATCTAGTTTCAGGTAGTCAGTATGTAGTCCAGGCAGTGCAGCAATTAGAAACCTTTGGGGTAATTAAAGCTACTTCCATTGTATGTACCCTACTCTCCTTCTTTGAAAAAAAATAAATAAATAATTGGTAATGAAAACAACCTTTTTGCATTGTACACTTTTTATCTCATTCAGGATTGCCCAGGCCTATAGCCAGGGGAAATTCTGTTGCAGATGAATGTACTCATTACCTGTTTGTTTTTATGAGTGCCTCTCCAGTACAGCTTGCTGCAGATTACCATAGAAACTTTCGGGTTAATGCAGGCACCTTGAAACAAAAGTTTAGGATTATCAGAGAACAGGCTCGAGAGATTGTGTTAAAATGTGCACATTGTGTGTCCTTGTTGTCACAAAGGCCCATTGGAGTTCATTCCCAATGTATTAAACCTCTTCATGTTTGGCACTTGGATATTACCCACATGTTAAGATGGAAATCTTAAATACGTTCATGTGAGAATTGATAAATATTCAGGCATTATATTTGCTACCGCCCAAACAGGAGAAAAAGCCCCTAATGATATATCTCATTGCCTTCAGTTGTTTGTAGCATGGAGGATGCCTAGACAGATAAAAACTAATAAAGGACCTGCTGATACCTCCCAGGGATTTTACATTTTTTATTAATGCATTAGGTATAAAAGTTATCCATGGACTACCCTATAACCACCAAGGACAAGGAATTGTAGAAAGAGCCAATGCCACATCAAAGACACATTTTAAAACAAAAAGTGGGAATAGGGTTGCATTTTAAATCCCCTAGGGAAAAATTAAATGTAAGCCTCTTTATTCTTATAAGAATAATTTGGATAAGAATGGAAAATCAGCTGCAGCCCAGCATTGTACCCCTCAGCAGGGTTTGGCTCTGTCTGTTCTATGGAAGGATGTCCTCATGGCAAAATAAAAAGTTTCACATCAGATGTTGGTATGGTACCGAGTAGCTGTCTGTGTGTTTCCAAAGGATCAGGAGAACCCATTCTGAGTTCCAGACAGACTGACAAGACCATGGAGAGAATGCAAAGTGGACGAGGATGGTACACCTGAAGACCCGCTTCCTGATCCTGATGCACCTGCAAGTGGTATCATCACAAGAAAGACTGTTATGGGGAAGAGTGAAAGCACTCCCTCTGCCAATGCCACTTACGGTGGAGGCAGTTTTATACTAATTCATTTGGAACTGTTTCAGTTCCCAATGATCTAATACTGCCAGTGCTTTTGCCATACAAGAGCAAATTAATACAAATTTGAAAGCTGGTATCCTTATGGTTAACCAAAGAGTGGATTGGTTGCAGGAACAGGTGAATATTTTGGAGAAGTTAGTGTTTGATTCCTGCATTACTCATAAGTCAGGAATGTATGTAAACTCTGTTCAGTATCAGAATTTTTACAGAGCTGCAAAACTGTTGCATGCAATTGGTGCGATGCTGCTAGGAAATTGGAGTAATGATCTCAACACAAAAATGAAAGAACTGCATGCACCGATTACTGCTGTGAACAACACACGTGTTTACATTGCAACTGCAAAGTAACGGCTGGAGATCATCCTGGTAACTGTGGAATTCTTAAAAAATTTAGGAGGGATGGCCTTTTGGGCATTCCTGCTGTTTGTTGTGTCTGGAGGAATGCTTTGGTGGATGGCATGTATGTGAAGGTTGTACAGGGATGATAAACAACTTAGTAAAGACTATGGCAGCCTTGGAAGCAGGAACATCCCCCCAATATTGGCTCAACATGCTGGTTAAGGAAGCAAGGACAGGATAGAGCCTCACATACACATATCAACCAAAGACAGTATGGGGAAAGTGAGTTGTCACTACATTGATGGGTAAGGATTTGGAATGGATGGGGGTGACCTAAGACAGATGCTGATCACAGATCAACTAATACAACAAAAAGGGGGAGATGCAGGAAGCAGGTACGGCCACATGGGCAGGATGGCGCTCTGAAACATTGCCAGACCCTGTGACCCCCACAAGTTTACTGCCTTGCCAGAATGTGCTCAATGAAACTACATGTGTAAGCTGCCTACCAAGTTAGGTTATTCCTAGTGATCGGGATCTGTCAGCCTATCTGTGACTGACCTGAGCTCTGACCTGCGCTCCTGCCCGGTTCATGCATTGAGTGTGTGTGTGTGTGTGTGTGTGTGTGTGTGTGTGTGTGTGTGTGTGTGTGTGTGTGTGTGTGTGTGTGTGTGTGTGTGTGTGTGTTTGATTGGATTAGGTGGTTTGGAGCGAGATGAGGTCAATTGCCAGGAATGAATAAGAATAGCCCTTGTCCTAAATCAAGAAGGAAGTTGCATGGAGCTATCTTGGTGTCCGTGTTGTTCTTGTCTCTGCAGGTCAGAGACTGCAGCAATTCCTCAAAGAAGAAAGACTTTGTGCAGCCCTCATAGAAAAATGCTGCTTCTATATAGATCATTCAGGGGTGATAAGGTACTCCATGGCCAAACTCAGAGAGAGGCTAAAGAAACAAAAATGACAATGAGAGGCTAATGAAAGATGGTTCAAAGAATGGTTCACAAAATCCTCATGAAAGGCTACCTTATTGTCAGCATTGACGGGGCCATTATTAATCCAACTTCTAATACTCATTATAGGCTCATGCATAATTAATAAAATATTGGGTCTTATTAGACAGAGGGTCAGCACTATACAGGTCCTTATGTTACATCAGCAATATCAAAAAAGTTGAATAGGCTGATATGGACCATGTTGGGCCACAGGTACAATTTTCCTAGTTCTAAGATTAGAACTATGTACTAGAAGGAGGGTAGGATATGAGACCCCGACTTAAATTGTTTCTTCCTGAAAGGTAAAGCCCATAAATGTCCTCCAAGCTTGTTTTCTCTGATCTCATAGGTTTTTTTTTTTAAGCGTGTTTAGGGTTTTCATAAGAATGTTTTATATTTTTTAGTGTTTTTTATTTATTTATTTATTTATTTATTTTTTGGTTTTCTGGGTTTTAGTATTTAGTGTTTTCTTTTTTTAAAGATTTAAGTTTGTGTGTGTGTGTGTGTGTGTGTGTGTGTGTGCACATGTGTGTGTGTGTATGTGTATGTATATGTGTCTGTGTGTGTTCTTGAGTGTTTTTAACAAAATGTTTAAAGTTTTATGTTTGGGGTTTAAGTGTTTTAGGGTTGCCAGGCAATGGTGGCCATTGCCTTTTATTCTTGCAATAAAGAGGCAGATGCAGGTGGATTTTTGAGTTCGAGGCGAGCATGCTCTTCAGAGGATGCTCTAGGATAGCGAGAGATACACAGAGAAACCCAGTCTACAAAGAGTCAAAAACTCAGAAACTCAATAGAAAGAGAAAAATAATGAAATAAAAAGAGTTTTAGAGTCAATCTGAGGTTTTTGTTTTTTTGTTTTTTTAAGAATTTTAGGAATTTCTTTAAGGGTATTTAGAACAGTGTTTTAGTGGTATTTTGGTTTCTTTGTTGTTTTGTTTGTTTTGTTTTCTTTTCTTTTCTTTTCTTTTTCAGGATTGTAGTATATTTATAGATTTTTTTTTAAGGTTCTATTATCTTTTTGTTTTTTTTTTTTTTGCTTTTTTGGGTTTTTTTTTTTTAAAGGAAGGAAAGTAGGAAGGAAGAACTTTTTTGAAATTTTTGGCTTCGTGTGTTTAGTATTATTATTATTTTTTTTTTATTTCTCCTTTTTTTGTTTCCATTTTTTATTAGGTATTTAGCTCATTTACATTTCCAATGCTATACCAAAAGTCCCCCATATCTACCCACCCCCACTCCCCTGCCCACCCACTCCCTCTTTTTGGCCCTGGTGTTCCCCTGTACTGGGGCATATAAAGTTTGCAAGTCCAATGGGCCTCTCTTTCCAGTGATGGCCGACTAGGCCATCTTTTGATATATATGCAGCTAGAGTCAAGAGCTCCTGGTTAGTTCATAATGTTGTTCCACCTATAGGGTTGCAGATCCCTTTAGCTTCTTGGCTACTTTCTCTAGCTCATCCATTGGGAGTCCTATGATTCATCCATTAGCTGACTGTGAGCATCCACTTCTGTGTTTGCTAGGCTCCGGCATAGTCTCACAAGAGACAGCTACACCTGGGTCCTTTCAATAAAATCTTGCTAGTGTATGCAATGGTGTCAGCGTTTGGATGCTGATTATGGGGTGGATCCCTGGATATGGCAGTCTCTACATGGTCCATCCTTTCATCTCAGCTCCAAACTTTGTCTCTGTAACTCCTTCCATGGGTGTTTTGTTCCCAAATCTAAGGAGGGGCATAGTGTCCACACTTCAGTCTTCATTCTTCTTGAGTTTCATGTGTTTAGCATATTATATCTTATATCTTGGGTATCCTAGGTTTGGGGCTAATATCCACTTATCAGTGAGTACGTATTGTGTGAGTTTCTTTGTGAATGTGTTACCTCACTCAGGATGATGCCCTCCAGGTCCATCCATTTGGCTAGGAATTTCATAAATTATAATTATATAAATTCATAAATAAATTCATTCTTTTTAATAGCTGAGTAGTACTCCATTGTGTATATGTACCACATTTTCTGTATCCATTCCTCTGTTGAGGGGCATCTGGGTTCTTTCCAGCTTCTGGCTATTATAAATAAAGCTGCTATGAACATAGTGGAGCATGTGTCCTTCTTACCAGTTGGGGCATCTTCTGGATATATGCCCAGGAGCGGTATTGCTGGATCCTCCGGTAGTACTATGTCCAGTTTTCTGAGGAACCGCCAGACTGATTTCCACAGTGGTTTCCACAGTGGTTTCCACAGTGGTTGTACAAGCCTGCACTCCCACCAACAATGGAGGAGTGTTTCTCTTTCTCCACATCCACGCCAGCATCTGCTGTCACCTGAATTTTTGATCTTAGCCATTCTGACTGGTGTGAAGGTGGAATCTCAGGGTTGTTTTGATTTGCATTTCCCTGATGATTAAGGATGTTGAATATTTTTTCAGGTGCTTCTCTTTCATTCAGTATTCCTCAGGTGAGAATTCTTTGTTCAGTTCTGAGCCCCATTTTTTAATGGGGTTATTTGATTTTCTGAAGTCCACCTTCTTGTGTTCTTTATATATGTTGGATATTAGTCCCCTATCTGATTTAGGATAGGTAAAGATCCTTTCCCAATCTGTTGGTGGTCTTTTTGTCTTATTGACGGTGTCTTTTGCCTTGCAGAAACTTTGGCGTTTCATTAGGTCCCATTTGTCAATTCTCGATCTTACAGCACAAGCCATTGCTGTTCTGTTCAGGAATTTTTCCCCTGTGCCCATATCTTCAAGGCTTTTCCCCACTTTCTCCTCTATAAGTTTCAGTGTCTCTGGTTTTATGTGAAGTTCCTTGATCCACTTAGATTTGACCTTAGTACAAGGAGATAAGTATGGATCGATTCGCATTCTTCTACACGATAACAACCAGTTGTGCCAGCACCAATTGTTGAAAATGCTGTCTTTCTTTCACTGGATGGTTATAGCTCCCTTGTCGAAGATCAAGTGACCATAGGTGTGTGGGTTCATTTCTGACTCTTCAATTCTTTCCCATTGGTCTACTTGTCTGTCTCTATACCAGTACCATGCAGTTTTTATCACAATTGCTCTACAGTAAAGCTTTAGGTCTGGCATGGTGATTCCGCCAGAAGTTCTTTTATTCTTGAGAAGACTTTTTGCTATCCTAGGTTTTTTGTTATTCCAGACAAATTTGCAAATTGCTCCTTCCAATTCGTTGAAGAATTGAGTTGGAATTTTGATGGGGATTGCATTGAATCTGTAGATTGCTTTTGGCAAGATAGCCATTTTTACAATGTTGATCCTGCCAATCCATGAGCATGGGAGATCTTTCCATCTTCTGAGATCTTCCTTAATTTCTTTCTTCAGAGATTTGAAGTTTTTATCATACAGATCTTTCACTTCCTTAGTTAGAGTCACGCCAAGATATTTTATATTATTTGTGACTATTGAGAAGGGTGTTGTTTCACTAATTTCTTTCTCAGCCTGTTTATTCTTTGTATAGAGAAAGGCCATTGACTTGTTTGAGTTTATTTTATATCCAGCTACTTCACCAAAGCTGTTTATCAGGTTTAGGAGTTCTCTGGTCGAATTTTTAGGGTCACTTATATATACTATCATATCATCTGCAAAAAGTGATATTTTGACTTCCTCTTTTCCAATTTGTATCCCCTTGATCTCCTTTTGTTGTCGAATTGCTCTGGCTAATACTTCAAGTACTATGTTGAAAATGTAGGGAGAAAGTGGGCAGCCTTGTCTAGTCCCTGATTTTAGTGGCATTGCTTCCAGCTTCTCTCCATTTACTTTGATGTTGGCTACTGGTTTGGTGTAGATTGCGTTTATCATGTTTAGGTATGGGCCTTGAATTCCTGATCTTTCCAAACTTTTATCATGAATGGGTGTTGGATCTTGTCAAATGCTTTTTCTGCATCTAACGAGATGATCATGTGGTTTTTGTCTTTGTGTTTGTTTATATAATGGATTACGTTGATGGATTTTCGTATATTAAACCATCCCTGCATCCCTGGAATAAAACCTACTTGGTCAGGATGGATGATTGCTTTAATGTGTTCTTGGATTCGGTTAGCAAGAATTTTATTGAGGGTTTTTGCATCGATATTCATAAGAGAAATTGGTCTGAAGTTCTCTATCTTTGTTGGGTCTTTCTGTGGTTTAGGTATCAGAGTAGTAGTGGCTTCATAAAATGAGTTGGGTAGAGTACCTTCTACTTCTATTTTGTGAAATAGTTTGTGCAGAACTGGAATTAGATCTTCTTTGAAGGTCTGGTAGAACTCTGCACTAAACCCATCCTGGGTCCTGGGCTTTTTTTGGTTGGGAGACTATTAATAACTGCTTCTATTTCTTTAGGTGATATGGGACTGTTTAGATGGACAACTTGATCCTGATTCAACTTTGGTACCTGGTATCTGTCCAGTAATTTGTCCATTTCGTCCAGGTTTTCCAGTTTTGTTGAGTATAGCCTTTTGTAGAAGGATCTGATGGTGTTTTGGATTTCTTCAGGATCTGTTGTTATGTCTCCCTTTTCATTTCTGATTTTTTTAATTAGGATTTTTGTCCCTGTGCCCTTTAGTGAGTCTAGCTAAGGGTTTATCTATCTTGTCGATTTTCTCAAAGAACCAACTCCTCGTTTGGTTAATTCTTTGAATAGTTCTTCTTGTTTCCACTTGGTTGATTTCACCCCTGAGTTTGATTATTTCCTACTGTCTACTCCTCTTGGGTGAATTTGCTTCCTTTTTTTCTAGGGCTTTTAGATGTGTTGTCAAGCTGCTAGTATGTGCTGTCTCCCGTTTCTTCTTGGAGGCACTCAGCGCTATGAGTTTCCCTCTTAGAAATGCTTTCAATGTTTCCCATAGGTTTGGGTATTTTGTGGCTTCATTTTCATTAAACTCTAAAAAGTCTTTAATTTCTTTCTTTATTCCTTCCTTGACCAAGGTTTCATTGAGAAGAGTGTTATTTAGTTTCCACGTGAATGTTGGCTTTACATTATTTATGTTGTTATTGAAGATCAGTCTTAGGCCATGATGGTCTGATAGGATACATGGGACAATTTCAATATTTTTGTATCTATTGAGGCCTGTTTTGTGACCAATTATATGGTCAATTTTGGAGAAGGTCCCGTGAGGTGCTGAGAAGAAGGTATATCTTTTAGGATATTTTATCATTTTAGTATAAAATGTTCTGTAGATATCTGTCAGGTCCATTTGTTTCATAACTTCTGTTAGTTTCACTGTGTCCCTGTTTAGTTTCTGTTTCCATGATCTGTCCTTTGAAGAAAGTGGTGTGTTGAAGTCTCCCGCTATTATTGTGTGAGGTGCAATGTATGCTTTGAGCTTTACTAAAGTGTCTCTAATGAATGTGGCTGCCCTTGCATTTGGTGCGTGGATATTCAGAATTGAGAGTTCCTCTTGGAGGATTTTACCTTTGATGAGTATGAAGTGTCCCTCCTTGTCTTTTTTGATAACTTTGGGTTGGAAGTCGATTTTATCCGATATTAAAATGGCTACTCCAGCTTGTTTCTTCAGTCCATTTGCTTGGAAAATTGTTTTCCAGCCTTTCACTCTGAGGTAGTGTCTGTCTTTTTCCCTGAGATGGGTTTCCTGTAAGCAGCAGAATGTTGGGTCCTGTTTGTGTAGCCAGTCTGTTAGTCTATGTCTTTTTATTGGGGAATTGAGTCCATTGATATTAAGAGATATTAAGGAAAAGTAATTGTTGCTTCCTTTTATTTTTGTTGTTAGAGTTGGCATTCTGTTCTTGTGGCTGTCTTCTTTTTGGTTTGTTGAATGATTACTTTCTTGGTTGTTCTAGGGCGTGATTTCCGTCCTTGTATTGCTTCTTTTCTGTTATTATCCTTTGAAGGGCTGGATTTGTGGAAAGATATTGTGTGAATTTGTTTTTGTCGTGGAATACTTTGGTTTCTCCATCTATGGTAATTGAGAGTTTGGCCGGGTATAGTACCCTGGGCTGGCATTTGTGTTCTCTTAGTGTCTGTATAACATCTTTCCAGGCTCTTCTGGCTTTCATAGTCTCTGGTGAAAAGTCTGGTGTAATTCTGATAGGCCTTCCTTTATATGTTACTTGACCTTTCTCCCTTACTGCTTTTAATATTCTCTCTTTATTTAGTGCATTTTTTGTTCTGATTATTATGTGTCGGGAGGAATTTCTTTTCTGGTCCAGTCTATTTGGAGTTCTGTAGGCTTCTTGTATGATCGTGGGCATCTCTTTTTTTTTATGTTTGGGAAGTTTTCTTCTATTATTTTGTTGAAGATATTAGCTGGCCCTTTAAGTAGAAAATCTTCATTCTCATCAATTCCTATTATCCGTAGGTTTGGTCTTCTCATTGTGTCCTGCATTACCTGGATGTTTTGAGTTAGGATCCTTTTGCATTTTGTATTTTATTTGACTGTTGTGTCGATGTTCTCTATGAAATCTTCTGCACCTGAGATTCTGTCTTCCATTTCTTGTATTCTGTTGCTGATGCTCGCATCTATGGTTCCAGATCTCTTTCCTAGGGTTTCTATCTCCAGCGTTGCCTCGCTTTGGGTTTTCTTTATTGTGTCTACTTCCCCTTTTAGTTCTAGTATGGTTTTGTTCATTTCCATCACCTGTTTGGATGTGTTTTCCTGTTTTTCTTTAATGATTTCTACCTGTTTGGCTGTGTTTTCCTGCTTTTCTTTAAGGGCCTGTAACTCTTTAGCAGTGCTCTCCTGTAATTCTTTAAGTGACTTATGAAAGTCCTTCTTGATGTCCTCTATCATCATTATGAGAAATGTTTTTAAATCTGGGTCTAGGTTTTCGGTTGTGTTGGGGTGCCCAGGACTAGGTGGTGTGGGAGTGCTGCGTTCTGATGATGGTGAGTGGTCTTGATTTCTGTTAGTAGGATTCTTATGTTTGCCTTTCGCCATCTGGTCATCTCTGAAGCTAGCTGTTTTAGTTGTTTTAGTTGTTTAGTTTAGTTTAAGAGCTTGTTCTTCAGGTGACTCTGTTAGCCTCTATAAGCAGACCTGGAGGGTAGCACTCTCCTTAGTTTCAGTGGGCAGAGTATTCTCTGCAGGCAAGCTCTCTTCTTGCAGGGCAGGTACCCAGATATCTGGTGTTCAAACCAGACTCCTGGCAGAAGTTGTGTTCCACACACTAGAGGTCTTAGGATCTCGTGTGAAATCCTGTGTGAGCCCTTGCGGGAGTCAGGTGACTCCGCTGGCAAGGTAGCCCGGGGCTCGAGTGGAGTGGAAGGTGTTTGTGCCCCAGATCAAGCCCGGGTAGCCTGCTTCCCTATGTACTGCAGTCTCAGGTTCCGTGCGATTGGATTGGGGCAGGCGCTGTGTTCCACTCACCAGAGGTCTTAGGATCCCGTGGGGAGTCCCGTGTGGGCTCTTGTGGGTGTTGGGCAAGACTCTGCTGGCAAGGTAGCCCGGGGCTCGAGTCGAGCGGAAGGGGCTTGTGCCCCCATCAGGCCCGGGTAGCCTGCTTCCCTATGTAAAGCAGTCTCAGGTTCCGCGTGATTGGATTGGGGCAGGCGCTGTGTTCCACTCACCAGAGGTCTTAGGATCCCGTGGGGAGTCCCGTGTGGGCCCTTGCGGGTGTTGGGCAAGACTCTGCTGGCAAGGTAGCCCGGGGCTCGAGTGGAGCTGAAGGGGCTTGTGCCCCAGATCAGCTATTATTTTTTTTTTTAATTTAAGGTTTTTTAAAGCGTTTTCAGAAGTGTGTTTTAGAGTTATTTTTTTTATGTTTACAAGGTTTTAGAGTATCTTTATTGTTTTTTTAAAGCATGATAGAGTGTTTTTGGTTTTTTTTGTTTTTTGTCTTTTTTTAACTTTAGGGTTATTTTTCAGGGTCTGAGTGTGTATGTGTGTGTGTGTTCTTGAGTATTTTTCAAAAAAAGTAAGTTTTTTTGTATTTTGTTGTTTTGTGGTTTACAAATTTTAGGGTTGCAGGTCAGTGGTGACCCATGCCTTTTATCCCAGCACTTTAGAAGCAGAGGTCTTGGATTTCTGAGTTCTCGGCCATGCTAGTCTACAAAGTGAGTTCTAGTACAGCCAGGGATGCACAGAAAAACCCTATCTCCGAAAACTCAAAACAAAAGAAAACAACATAACATAACGGAGCACAACACAACACAACACAAAACAAAAAACAAAACAAAAGAAAAAAGAGGCTCATTGTCATTATGGATTCTTGAATATATATATATATATGTTAGGGTTTTTTTTTAAGGTTTTTGTAGAGTTCTTAGAACAGTGTTTTAGAGATTTTTGGTTTTAATGGTTTTAATATACGTGTAGTTTTTTGGGGGGTTTATTAATAATTTTAGGGTTTTTAATTGATTTTTGGTTCCTATTAGACTTTAGTTTATTATTATTATTATTATTATTATTATTATTATTATTATTATTATTATTATTATTTAGGGTTTCACTGTTTTATTTAGTTGTGTGTGTGTGTATGTGTGTGTGTGTGTGTATGTGTGTGTGTGTGTGTGTGAATGTGTTTGTTATAGAATTTTTTTTTAAATTTTTCGGGTTATATATTTTGGGGGATTAAGAGTTTATTGTGTTCCATGGTTTTAATGCCACACTTAGGGGGCAGAGGTAGGTAGATTTCTGTGTTCAAGCCCAGCATGTTCTGTAGAGTGATTACCAGCACAGACAGGGAATACACAGAGAAACATACTCTACAATAACTCATAAAGAAGAGAAAGAAAGAAAGAAAGAAAGAAAGAAAGAAAGAAAGAAAGAAAGAAAGAAAGAAAGAAAGAAAGAAAGAAAGAAGAAAGAAAGAAAAAAGAAAGGAAGAAGAGAGATAGAACAGAAAGAAAGAAAGAAAGAAAGAGAGAAAGAAAGGAAGAAAGAAAGGAAGGAAGAAAGAAAGAATTATTGTATGAGAGAGATAAGAACAAATTGATCCTTTATAGCAGTAAATTTCAGTCTCCCAGTAAGAAAAACCGGCTGGAAAAAATTACCTTGCTTGCATACACCTTATTTATCTATAACAGTTTTTTAGTTAGAAATCTGTGTGGATTCTTGGTAATAATATGGGATTTTAAACCATAATTTATAAACAGCTCATCATAGAAGTATATTGAGAAGATGCTTTTCTTTCTATATACTCATAATTATCCACTAGAAGAAAGTTGAAAGTAACCACAGTTTAATTGTTATACTACTTGAAAAGTTGTGCAGATATATATAATCAGTGTGAGAAAAATAATGTTGGCGCTTTGCTCCATGCACCAAATGTGAGTATATATGTAAAGTGGTTGAAGCTTTGCACTGTCCAAAAAGTGTGTGTGTGTGTGTGTATGCGTGTGTGTGTGTGCACGCACGAGTGTGTTTTTGTGTGTTTCAGTGTCTCTATGTGCCTGTGTGTGTATGTGTATAAGATTGTTTGTGCTTCTTAAAGCCTTGCTTCTTCCACCATGTGTGTAAATGTGTCTGCTTTATATACTACCTATCCCACATCCCCTACTTGGATCACTAAACACACTATCACAGGTAGTCTTGGACAGACAAACAGACAATAAACAGACAATAAACAGACAGAAGCATACTGGGCATGGCTTAAGCATGTATGAGACCTCCCACCACCTCCAACATGGAAACACCTAGTCCAACAAGTTTACACATCCTAATACTGCCTATGGGCTTAAGGGAAACAATTGCATTAAAATTACCACACCCACCTATGTACAGGCATACTATATTCATGCATTAGAGATAAACAGAGAAGAGGGTTAGAGAGAAAGAGAGAGAGAGATATGTACGTGATAGAGAACTAGGTGCATATATATATCTACATAAATACAGTCAATCATTAATTCATACATACATATATATATATATATACATGTACATCATATACAGATACAGATATATATACACACACACACACACACATACATACATACATACATACATACACACACACAGAGATGATGAATAGATAGACAATTAGATGTGATATTAATCTATACGCTAGAGACATGGTGCAAATTACTTCACACACACACACACACACACACACACCCTGAACATAGTTTACAATCCTCAGTTAAGACATAAATTGGACATTCAAACTACAAAGTCATCTACAAACTCACCCAGAAAACTTACAATATTCATTTGGTGTGCATAGGTTTGATTAATATGTAGGTTTTACTTTGTTTCTGTATATTATGAGAGATTAATCTCTAAAAACTATTTCTCAAGCTTGTTCATTAATTCAGTTATTACTGTGTACAACCTGATACATATAATCCACTAGATTGCAATGTTATAGAAGATATTTATTGTGCTGGACATATACTGATATACCCCTCAGCTCCAAAATATATCTTTTAAAGACACATGGTAAGAAATTATCTTCCAAATGACCTCACATGAAACTGTCATCTGGTGGAAAACAACACAGCATAGGAAGCAATTTACACATAAAGTATATAGTCATGTGAATATTTGTGACAGTGATTACAATTGTAAAGTAGAATTGCATATTGGTATGTCTTTGGAACAATAAGAATAATTATATATGTACATTGTATTTTCCCAAAAGAGTAGGAAATGTGACACATTTAGGCAGTGGGATGCTGGTTTTCAATGCCAGGATATGACTAAAATAATAACAAACTAATAACAGGTCCTCTTCTAAACTTAAATAAAACAGCAACAGCAACAAGAAGAAGAGAACAGCAATCAAAAGTAACAATATCATCTGTGTCATCTTCATTAGGATGTGCAGCAATCTGAACAACCTTGCAAAAATGTGGGTAGATGTCTAGTGCTTTGTCAGCCTGACAAGTTTGTGCTCAACAACCCATGTCTGTATACAAAAGTTGGGACCAATCCATTGATGATGAATGCCCTGAACATGAGTGCTAGATAAATGGCCTGAAGAAAATGAATGCTACTCCCCACTCTCCTTGTTTCTCTGGAGACTTCATAGCAGAGAGTACTAATTTTATATTGAAGAGCAGAAGAATGTCCAAAACTTCATTGTGTACATTGTGTACATGTGAAGCCTCTTTGAGTGAAGTGTAAGACCTGCTAGATCAGAAGGTAAAATGAGAAGCAAATAAATAAATAAAGATACAAGTATAGAGACCCCATTTAATGAGAATGAGCTTTCTGAAGTATACTTGGACAGATGTGGAGTTTTAAGATCCAATCATTCAGAAATGGAATGTAGGCACTATTGATGGCCTTATTGTCATTTTGAGAAGTCCCCAAAACTAGTCAGAGATGTATGACTAATGGTAAGAGGTGAGTGGACAAAGTATATTGGGAAGAAATGAGACCCTATGAGCCATGAAATATAGTTAAGACCCCAAAGATCTGAAGGGAAAAACATGAAGGCCTCTTTGGAAAAAAATTGGAAATCTAAAACCCCTTTGTACAGGCAAACTAACATGTTTGAATGGGTAGAGTTTAAATTTGTATGCTCTTTCTTTGACATGAGATCAAAGTCCCAGCCTACCTCATGCAATGGAGTACATTCCACGTACTTTCTAACAGCTGGCAACTCCTCATCAGGGACTAGAGCATCTCTTCACTGTAGTAAATGTGGTGCTGGATAAGGAAGCACTCGGAGCCTTCATCAAAAATTCTGGCTGACAGTTCCACACTGGTTCTCCTCCTCAGGCATATGTTCATCTGCTGGGTCTAGATATTAATGGTGAGGAACACATCGTTTTAGTTTCTGCTTTGAGGCAATGAGCTTTTGTTCTGGGCTGTACTTCTTAAGGTTGGGCTTGGGTAATTTAAGCTTTGGTGGCCTGGATGTTTTCTTGGGACTTAAAATTGGGGGGTCGGAGGTGTCTAGGTCTTTGAATCAGAAGAGGACAATGCAAGCTCTTCCTTAGTCAGAAAGGCATATTTGAAGACCACTTGGTGAAAATGAGATCCAGTAGATTGGAATCCCTTTGTTCAAAACAAAAGGATCTGAGGCCCAACTAAATAGACTTAGTTAATCTATTCCTACAGGGGCAAATTTAGAAAGTCTGAGAACCCTTTGGATATTGATGGACTGTAGTTCTCTCTTAGAACAGGGGTCAGCGGTGGTGGATCCTTTTGTGAGAAGGGGATTATTTCAGGTATAGTCTAAAAGCCACTCCAGCAAAAGACGGTGTTTGGAACACTTTGGGTAAGGGAAGACATTGACTATCCCTATTTCAGAAGAAGAAATGTTTCTTACCCTCACAGGATTGTTAATAGATAAGATTTTTTTTTAATAGAAGGATTGAGAAAGGAGCTTCACAGGATTTTATGTAATAGTCTTATTTTCTCTTATTCTCATGTCTGCAGCAATGTTGAGCAGAAAATGAACGCTGATTGATATCATGAGAATTGTAGGATATTCCAGGTACTTTTTTTTTATCAGCTCCAAACTTGAAATTACAATCTAGAATACACATCATCTGAATGTCCATGGTAGGCATGACAACAATCTTAGAATACTTCTAGAGGGTGTATTGTAGTACTCCCAGGTTTAGAGTCTTCCTCAGTTATATGTCCATCCACACATTCCTGTTCATGGAATACAGAACATCTCTGTCAACGTGATCACAACAAAAACAGTAATCTAATTTACTGTTATCTTGATACTCTTCTTTTTGGGATATCAGCCCAGAGTGTGATGAAATCTCTTAGGTCAGGACAGTGCTTCCCAGGCCACGGAAGTTAGAAGTTATAGGTAGGACATCCAATGGGAGGACGATGAATCTGGGGAATTTTCTCAATCACACCAACCATGTCTGGAGAACTCTGTTGTGGATGTTGAAATCTTCCTATGTAAGATAGGGAAAGAGATTGGGCAAGTTGGCCCAGAAGTAGGACTGTTGTGCCCTTCACCAAAGAGACAATATGGCAAACTTCATGGGAATAAGGGAGTTGAAACATTCTGGTCTTAAGCAGCATTTCTGTGAAACTTTGCAAAAGTGAAATTCTATGTCTACTTGTCAGAGGAGTAAAATCTTTGGGTATTTTCAATAAATATTGAAGACTATTTAACACTGGAGAATATGTGTATAACTTCTGTAGCAGTGGAAGTTCCAGTATTGCTTGATCAGCTTCCAATTCTTTTTTTTTTTTTCTTCTTTTTTTTTTCAAAATTTAGAATATCCACATATTTTATGTTCTGTTTATATGGCAAGAAACAATTGTTCCAGTATCCCAATAGGTTGTATGTATATTTTTGGGCTATGAAAGCTTTGGTCAGATAATATAAGAGCAAGACTCCTTTCTTTAGTAGAGGAATATCTAAGATTATTTTTAGCAGGAAGACATTTGGAAGTAATACTATAAAGTTGGAATAGAGCAGGCACACATAATCAATAGGAGAAGATCTATTGATACCTTATAAGAGAGGGTAGGTATGTATCCACCGTTGAAAAAATGGAAATACTTTAGTTCAATGTGGGTATTAGGAGAAGTCTTTGTTGCCCACTAGACAGAGGGGGAAGAGGAAATATTTATGAGTAGATGTAGAGTGTCTGAGGCTCCCATATGCAGATGGAGAGGTTCTGAAACCTTGGTATGACAGGAGGACATTTACAGACATCTTTTATAGAGAGCATGAATTTGAGAACTCCTGGAACAAAAAGAATCATTCTGATGTCACTTTCAAAAGAGAAGTTCAATGAGAGAAACATTTAAATGAAAAATGTTAACTCTCTGTCAGATAGAGAATAATTTGTAATCCTTCCTGATCAGAAAGGGTAATTATTGAAGACCTTTTTTTGGACTACAAGTGGAGTTTGGGGCCTGGGGCATGTTGAGATGATCTCAAGCCCTATCAGTCTTACAAGAAAGATATTGGACTCTCTTGTATACAGAGGGTGCATTTTATAAACAATGGACAGAAATTGGTGGTCTAAGCTTTGATGATTAGAAGTAGAAGATTAAAGCCGAATTAGAGTTGCTTAAAGTCCAAAACCTCTTTTAGGATAAGAGACCTAGGGTACCTTAATCTGGAGCGGTAGGACCGCTTCACAGCATAAAATATTATCATCTTCAGATACACAGTGGTAGGCCTGGCAGCAATATAAGCATTATGAATCAGCCATTATTGTCAGTCTCTAAGTTCTCTTGAAGTTTATCATCAGTTATATGGGTGTGTGCATGAAGGATGGTATGAAGGATAGATGACCTAATATTCACGCTCTGTTAATGCAGGGCAGAATTAAGTGAAGTCCCTTTGGTCACACATATAATTTCCTAGAGGCCATGTTTGCAGGGTAAAGATCTAAAACTCATGATTGGAGTCTTATATTGGACAATTTGTATGTCGGGATGTTCTTAGGATACTTTGATCTTTTTCCCCTTGTGAAAAATGAATACTCTGATATTACAATAGTAAACTCCAGTCATTATTATAAATGATATTGCATAGAAATTGAAGGTTTTTGATATTGTTGGTAACAGCACTAGGTCATGAAGGACACCTATCCCAAGTGAAATGCTGATGACCCATCATCCAAAGGTAATGATGTGATATACCTGGAAAACAAGTACACTTTGAGTAGGATGTATTCATAACTGCAACTTCTGTGGCCATTCTGGCCTGTTTTGCTTAAAAAGTAAGTACCTGGTGCTGGAGAGATGTTTCAGTGGTTAAGAGCACTAATTTCCAGTGGTCTTGAGTTCAAAACTATCTGTAATTGTATCCAGTACCCTCTTCTAATGTGCAAGCATACATGCATATAAAACATTAAGTGCATAATAAATAAAAAAATACATACAGATATAAATAATTACTTAAAAAAAGGAAGGAAGGAAGGAAGAGAAAGAAATAAAGGAGTGAAGAAAGAGAGTAAGTGAGAAAAAAGTAAGGAAAGAAAGAAAGAAGGATGGAAGGAGGAACGAAGGAAGTAAGGAATGATGGAAGGAAGGAAAGGAGACAGGGAGGGAGAGATGTACCTGTGGCTACAGAGTGAACAGAATGGTAGTGCATGGTTTGCTTCCATCTAGTCTTTCCAGCTTCCATTATCCATATTTTGAATGTACTGTTGGGAAGAATACAATGAGCAATCAGCAGACTCTTCCAACAGGGTGAGTGGTTGTCTGACCTGAGGTTGTATTGGTCTGTACATATCTATAACTGAGAGACAGGAGCACAGCATTTCTGACAACCACCTGTAGGATGGTTGTATGTATATAATTTTTCCTTTCTATGTTCTGCCCTGCTTCCTACACTCAGAAACTTGTGAGAGCCCACTGTGAAGTTGCAATTGTGTTTGCCTGGCAATCTTGGTCATAGAGATTGGCACTGAGTTAATATGAGTTCAGGTCAAGCTTAAGTTGCCCTTTGAATGAAGTCATACTCTTGCGCATCCCAAGACACTATATCTGAAGCTTCTATGACTACAGGTGGAATGAATGAGACCCTCTTGGCCATAGGAACCAAATCTGAGGTCTCTGTCATTTTTCCATGGCACATACACCCTTGGCCAGCAATAGGATATCTATGATTCTTGTGGTTGAAAGAGGAAATAATAGCCCCCTTTTATACTACAATGAACTACATGTGAGTAGACATTATTCTATCATTTTCAGAGGTAATGGGATAAGTCTTACTTCTTCTGGGGCATTTCTTTTATTAGATTTTTTCTTTATTTACATTTCAAAAGCTATCCACATTCTGAGGTCTCCCTCTGAAAATCTGCTATGCCCTCCTTCTCCCACTGCTCCACTACCAGCCTATTACTTCTTCCTGGCCCTGGCATTGCCCTATACTATGGCATACAGCCTTCACTGTACCAAGGGCTTCTCCTCCCATTGATGACCTACAAGGCCATCCTTTGCTACATATATAGCTAGAGTCACAAGTTCCACTATGTGTTTTCTTTGATTGGTGATATAGTTCCATGGAGAGCTGAGGTTACTGGTAAGGTCATATTAAGGTTCTTCCTATGGGGCTCCAGTTCCTTTCAGCTCCCTGGGTATTTTTCTGGCTATTTCATTGGGGTCTGTGTGCTTTGTTCAATGGATGACTGTGAGCATCCAGTTCTGTATTTGCCAGGCACTGGTCTGGGGCATCTTTTGTCATAAGAGAAATGACTAAGTCCACCTTTCAAAGAAACTGAAAGGCAGAAAGGTTGATGGTATTTCCACTAAATGGGTACTTTAGATCATTTTGGGGAACAGAGAAGGTCTGTAGGAGCCTTAGTCATAGGAGGCAGGTCTGACACACTCTTCAGTGAAAAAAAAAAGACTGAGCTAACTTGGGAAGAGAGGAAGTACTGGGCACTTAGGAATAAGAGAAAATGATGAGGCCTGGTTGTACAATGGTATGCATTAGAAAATCGTTGAGGAGAGGGTTATTGCTATGCAACATCCTGTTGCACATGAATGTCCCTCTTACCTTGTTCAGTAAAGGAAGTTCCTCCACTGCTGTTGAACTTTCAACTCTTTCTTAGTTGATAAAAATTCCACATCGTGTTTTTTGTCTGGGGGAGTTCAAACAACAACCCAAGCGTTTTAAACCAGCCTAAATGTCTGTCCATGGCTAGGTTAACTCCTTCATTTTATCATAATATGTACATATGTGGACAACAACTATTCAATTTGATTGCAGAGCATAGCATAGCATATGATCCAATCAATAATTCTATACATAGTGCCTGGGATGACAAAACAGAGAGCAACAATATATTTCCCTCGCCATCCTTATAAAAGGTGAAAAGCTTAAATCTTCCTTATTTAGAGAATAAACATTTGATATACTTCAAACTCATAAGAGAATGCTTGAGGATTCAACAGAGCATATCTAATTTCACATTTAGTATAAAGGAAATTTTGACCTTCCTTTGGTCAAATACAGGAGTTAATGTTCAACCTTGCAGATGTCACCAAGATCTAAGGCCATATTTGGGGGAAGGAAAAGACTGAGGCTCAATGAGCCTCACCCAGGTTAGTTCTCTTGGCTACTTCAAAAAGTAAGGAGTGCGAGAGGCATCTTAAGAATAGAAGAGTTCTGAGAACCTCTTCTCAGAATGAAACATTCTAAGACCACATTCAACAGAGGGGAAATCATGAAAATCTTGGATCCTAAAGTAGAGGTCCCAAGTCTTATTTTCCAGGTAAGAAATATCCAGTTCAGTTATGGACATCATGGGAAGTTCCTAGACTCCACTGGGAACTGTAAGACTATTCAGACTCTTCCTCACTAGCTTCCAAGAAATTTCCCCATATACATACCCTGTGTAACAACATTGAGTGTCCAGGCAATGGTCACAACAATCTCCCAACGTGATAAGTAGTTATGTAAGAATTGATGTTTCCACAAGGCTGTTTTCAGCTGCACACATCTGTGAATAAAAGATAGTAATGGGGCATTTTGATGACCAATTTTGAGGCACAAGATATGGGAGACAATTTCAGTTTTTTTTTTTTTTTTTTTAATTTTCTGCCCTATCATCTAAAAGGGGAGAAATGTGAGATGACATTGTTCACATATGTGTTGTGTGGATATCTTGGACAAATGGGATATGTTTAAAGCAAACTTAGTTGATCGGGGTATTTGTGAGGCAAATCCAGTAGAGAATCTATGGTGGTTCTTTAATTGCACTGGTGGATCTGAAGTGTCCTAGTACAGAGGGTGGAGGTCTGAAACTCCCCTTCTACACAGAAGCTACTTCTGAGAGTCCTTTTATTAGAATTTGATTTCCCAAGGCCCCTTTTGCTGAAACTGAATGTTTAAAATCCACTTGGTAAATGGAAGTAGACAATAGACCCATACTCCTACTGAGAAGACAGGGAATGTTAGATGCCCTTTTATGTAGAATAAGTGGTATAATTCTCTCATGGTCTAAAAGCCTTTTAAGGAAATAAAGGCTCAAAGCTACATGGTAGGAATATTCAATGTAAGGTATAATAATACATGTTTTGGGCCACACTTTGCTAATAGGTTCTAGGGCAGTGTTAGTTCTAGGAGAGTTCTGACATTCTATTCAGTGTAGTGAGAAAAAGTAAGTTAACATTGGAAAATATGAGCCCCATGTTGGAAAGGAAATCTCTGAAGCCCTACTGCAAGAGGAGTACAGAAACTACTTGAGGCCGACTGTGATGTTGCCATATAAACTTCGGTCCAAGGTAAAGGTATCTGGTACCTTATACAGTGGAGTATGTTTCCAGCAATGATTACCAATTTTCAATTAATTTTCAGAGATTTATTTTATTTTTATTTTTTTATTTTCATAGTTTGTGTTCATTCAGGAGAGACAAGGAAGCAACATATTCCTTCTTACAAAGACTTTCGATGACTGTTGCTGGCTAGGATACTTCTTTAACTTTGTTCATTATCCAGATCTAAGCAGAATTTATGAAGTTATTTCATTTCTATTGAATTGTGTGGAAACAGATGGCACAGGTTCTTTGTTCCAGTTTGAAATTGGACTATGGGACTTCACACCAAAGTGAACTAGGGAACCTGTTTACAGAAGGAGTCACTTTTGGAAATTTGCCTGATAAGTTAGGGATAAAACTACTTTGACCATATATAGGAATATCATTTTTGAGAAGGAGAATATGTTGGGAGGATAAAGAAGATAAGAAAGATCCCAGAAACCCTCAGGAAAATGTTAATCTCTGGAATTGGAAGAAGATGTCGAAAACAGCTTATCAAGTGCAAACGAACTCACAATTCAGAATACAAATGTGTTCTGAGAAATTAAGGTGTGCTTGCCAACAATCAGAGCATTTTTCTTACAAATTGTTTGGTAATATCTTACTCTATGTTCTCTGTAAAGCAGCATGCCAGGCATAGCCAACAAAGAGGGAGCTGCTCCATTTCAAGTGACAGGCTTAAAAATAGAAGTTAGGTTATAGCTCATATTTTTACTGTCATGTCTCAGGACATCATTTCAGAGTTGTTTGACATCCCTTCTTTATTTGAGCATGCCTGGCCACACAGGAAACATGGGAAATTTTAGGAACTCGTAGAAGAATAGTCCTGAGGATTCTATTAAGAAAAGTAAATTTTCTGAGATATGCATGGTCAAGAGATGTTGATTTAAAGTTTCCACAAGCAAAAATAAACATCAACTTTAGTTTTCATATTAGTAGCTTTTCAGTAGGCTCCCTAAGCAACAGAATTTGTATTAAGACCTGTTCAAACTGAGGGGTGTGTCTATATTTCCCCAATTCAAAGATAAAATGTAAGTTTCTTCCTTGTCAGAATATTTACGTCAAAGATTCTTCATTGAAAATTTTTTGAACCTAGAATTTACCTTGAACTGAAGGGAAAATCTCGGAAACATTAGTAAATATATTTAAAGTTCAGTCCATAATATCAGCAAGTTGTGTGGGATTCCTCGACCTAAAAGTATGTCCAAAACTCCTTTGGACATAGTGGTATAATCAGAGACTCCCTTTGATTCAAGGTAAGATCTGATGACTCCTTAATCAAAGACAGATGGAGTAAGTATTACTTGGGGAGAAATGAGGTGGTGTTATCCTTGTAACAGGACAGATGATCAGAGTATGAAAATCTCCATAATAGTTTGTACAAAAAAATTGCATACCTTAACTCATAAGGTCCTGCTTTGCCACACGTAACAGTTCTTCACATTCTGGAGTATCCATATCTTTAACAGAATTAGCAAGACACCAAATATAGATACCATGATTCATGAAAAGCTTGAGCTACACTCTTCAGCATGATTGCCTCCTAAGAATTATGTTCAACCACCAGAACTGTGTTAGAATGATCATTTCACACCATGTCATGTGACTGAAGTCAAGGAAGAGGCATAGGGTTCCAGGATTGGCCTCCTTGACTTGATTTATCTGAAATGTGACCAGAGGGAAAAAAATGCTCCTTGTCAGAGGTAAAATATCTGTTCCTGAACAGAAATGATTTTTATGAGAGCCCATTGACTCAAAGGGGTGATTTTTAAGACCTCAATCATCACAGGAAGGGAAACACCATAACTGTGGAACCAAGTAAGTCCCTCGATCCTGTTGGACAGTAGGGGAGTATCACTTTTTACCTTCTGTAGAGGAGGTTGGACCAGGCACTCCTTAACTCCACATCTTCAGAGAACTCTAGAAAATTCTTATCCCTGAGGACTCTACTGCACACTTGACAGCACTCTGAGGTTTCTTCTGACAAGACTGCTCAAAGTCCCTGGATCTGTTTCCTATTTATACTTACAATAGGCCACACAAGTATGGGTGTTGAGGACAATTACCTTTATGATGAGCAACATAAAGAGAGATGTCCTTGTATCTAGGCTGAATTTTTTATTCATTGGCCATGGGACTTGAATCCAGACTTCTCTGAATTTATTGGTGGTGAAAGGTGTATCCCCTAAACAATAATTTCTGAGAGAGAATCTCTGGTCTATAGTAGTTGAATGGTAGACCTGAGTCAGCCATGAACAAAGAATGAAACTCCTGTGAATTCTTGGTAACAAGGGTTCCGTTTTTAGCACACCAGAGCTGTATTTGAATGTATGAGACACACTCCTTACTCTCAAATGTCAGTTCTATACTTTCTTCATCAGAGGGCCATGTCTCAGACCCCTCCAGTGCAGACAGAGAAAGAACAAAGTGTTTTTATTGAAGGTCAGCAGACCCCTTTGTCATACCCTTAATGTCAGGGACTACTATGTTTACAGGAAGTAAGGCTAAGGCCTTCTTCAAAAGATAATTCAATTGGGTGTCAGCACTCTTGAAATCATGGGATACTTTACTTTTAAGGGTGCGTGACTTGATGGAGTTCCTATTTCTGCTGGAAATATAAATTATACCAGTTCTAGTGGGGTACATCTGAAGCCCCCTGATGTGAATTCATCAAAGCTATTGCACGCTGATAGTAAAAGAGCCATATTTGTGGCCATATAAGATATTGTTGAAATCTGAAGTCTTGCTTCTCATGTCATATATCTCCGGATATCTTCATTCATTGAGGACCAGATGACACCTTTGTTCTGAAGTGATAATTCTGAGGGCAATTAAAGAATGTCTGAAAATTTTGGTTCTCACGAGTCAATGCAGCCTACAACACTGGTGAGTTTCTAACATATTTGATGTAGAATGGGTACATCTGAACAACCGTCAGCTTATTGAAGGAAGTTGTGAGGCATATATATTCTATTTCATGTATATGTTTATACTGTCACTGCCTTCAAACACACCAGAAGGTGGCATCAGGTCCCACTACAGATGGCTGTGAGTCACCATGTGTTTTCTGGGATTTGAACTCAGGACCTATGCAAAAGCATTCTGTACTCTTACCTGCTGAGCTATCTCTGCAGCTCCAGCACATTGGTTCTAGACAGTTTAGTTTAAGGTCACTTAGGGAATTGGATAAAATCTGACAATACCTGTTTCAGCATTTGCAGATCAGAAGTCACTTTGGTATACAGTAATTTGGAAGATCTGTGGTTCTTAAGTTGTAAGTCTAAAAATTACTAGAGAAAAATATTTGTCTTTGGATTACTGGTTTAGAGCAATTGCACCTCACATGTCCTTGAGCCATGGAGAGTTCATTACACCCCACTTCAAGCATAGGGGAATACATTGTAGGGTTCTCTGAAAGAAAAACAATTTGGAGGACCCTTTTAAAGAAGGAAAATATCAATTTATCCACAAATAACCTATTAAAAACACCATCCATTAGAGTTAGAAAGTCTCATACCACATTTGGGAAAGCAGAAATATCAAACACTCTTGTATCTTTTCAAGATAAAAGGTCAATTTTGGGAGGAAAGAAAGCCTGAATATTTCATTATCGAGGCTTCCTGGGAACCCAGAATATGAATATCATGCAGGCCATGCAACAGCATAATCAATCGCCAGTATGCTAGAAGGAACTTCCCTGCTATTTCTCCTGGTAAATCATCTGCCTACTTCTGTACATGGCAAGGCTTACTCATTTCTACTGGACAACATATAAGTATATGTCCTGGGTTTATGAAATTCCTGGCTACTCTTAGACTCTGGCCAATGAAGCACATGGGTCCAGATCCTTGGACTGAGGTAATGAGGTCAGAGGATCAGAATAAGGAACACTCTGTCCACCTTATATCAAGGGAATCAATTTGCCATGGATTACATCAGATCTAATTGGTCTAGGTCCTTAATGATCAGAAGAAGCACATACTATTCTACATGAGCTGTATATTATATACCAAACTCTTATGGCTACAAATTGTTAGATATTCTTAATCAGAAGGGAGGTTTGTTTGTACTTTTAGTCCAAGGGACATATGTGATGCTTCAATGAGCATCTGAAGCAGCTAGGAGTAGAAATTGTAAGATGTAGAGATGGTTGATGAGAAGTAAAAGTTCTAATCTCATGTTGCTCATAAGGGGCAAAGAAAGGGAAAAACAGGGCACCCTGTGGGTCAAAAAAAGTACTGAAAATGCCAGGGTAAAAGAGAGAAGTGCACTGGTCACCCTCTTGAGAAGGACTGCCTTACAGGATCCATTTGGCAAGCTGTAAAGTTCTGGTGTGTCCTTGGGTCAAAGGAGTAATTCAGGAGTGAGGATTAAGTCATAAGCTTCCTAGAGCATTTATGATATCTCTTTTTTCATAGAAAGCATCTGTGAAGCACATTTTTTTTTAGATTGGGCATTTGAGAGCCTGCCTCTTTCAGGCTAAAGCATTCTGAGCCTTACTGAAAGAGGACACATAGCCAATGTCCCTTTGGTGAGAACTGGAAAGTCTGAGTTCACAATGCTCAGACTGATATGGTCTGACTTTCCCTTTTAGGGGAGAAGAAAGAACTACAGCTCCCCTTTTGCTCCGTGATCCTTTTGAAATTGATTTTGATATGATGTATATATTTGTGGCTCCTAGGACAGAAGGGTCAAAAAGGGACACCCAAATTCACATTGTAATGATTGTTTTCTCCCTGGGCAAGAGAGAGCAAGTATCATGTCCTGTGTTTGAGATATTACGTGTAATTACTTTGCATAACAGGGAATGAAGTGGCACCTCCATTTGGAATTCATGGATGTATGAATCCCACTAGGAAAATAGCCAATGCTGTGGGCTCCCATTTTTGTATTAATGGAAGTTATGTGTTTCTCTCTCTTTGGCAGTAGAAACATGTTTTGAGCACTACTTAGTAAAAATAGGGTGGTTGATATCCTCTTGGGGTGATGACAAGAATTTGACACCTCTATGGGGACTTTCTCCATCTGGAGATAACTCAATGCCTTCTTGTTCTGCAGGAGAAGTTTACAGGGCTATTTGGGTATTAGAGGCACTACTCTCACTCCTCCTATTAGAAGTAGCATTTCAGAGAATCTCATGAGGAGACATGGAAAGTCTGAGGCTCTCTTCATGAGGAATAGAGTGGTTTATGTGCACTTTTCTCTAGGCATGGATCATGGTTTGCCACTCTCATGTTCTGAATGGGAAGCTTGACTGTCCCATTGTTCAGAACGGTCGTTTTCTGATAAGATAAAATAGATTTGGATGGTCTGTATTCACCTTGGTATGGTGGAGGACTTCTGAGGCCCTCCTCATGAGATGGTGAGCATCCAAAGGCTCCTTTAGCAGTATCAGAAGTAGTGAGGGTTATGGTAGTCACAGTTTTAAGATTTGCAACTTTTTTTCTTAGATGTGCAAGATCTTACCAGCATTTTGGAATAGTGGCAGTGTTTCCAGCTAGCATCTTTTTAGAGGACAGGTTTCAGGCCTGCTTGATCTACAGAGGAAAACATTAGTCTTATTTTTTGCAGTATAGAATTTTTGGGACAACCCCTTGGATGAGGAGAATCACTGAGATCTTTCTTATAAGGAATGCTAGATGTGAAACTCAATTGTGAAGATTAAAAGGGGGAGATGCTTCTTGGAGGAGTAGAGATAGGACTGGATTCCTTTCAGCATACTTGGAAGATGTGAGGCTACCTTTGGCAGAAGAGATGCATTTTAAAACATCAAGTTCTGAGAGGCAGTATCTGATATCTCCTTCTGAAAATGAGACATGTTTCAATGTCCTTTGGTTAGAATTGGAAGTACTCGGGCTCTTCCTCTGATAAGAGTAACTATCTGGCCATCTTCATGAGAAGGGGTTGGAATTAAGTCCCTGTCTGTACAAAGTGACAGTCTGGGAAATTCTGTTGAAAAGGAAGTACCCACAGTGTCTTTTCTAGATGGCATAGGTTCTAGAGTCCCCTTAGCTAGTTGAGAAAGTTCTAGATATTCCTGGGCTAATGTTGGTGTTCCAAGGATCCCTTGATCAGATACTAAAGAGCTCAGCACATCTACATTGTGTTTCATAAGACACAGAGACCCTGGCAAAGATAGCAAAGATTCTAGAGACCCTGCCACAGATTCTGAACTCTTAGAAACAGATTGGTTACATGGCAGAGATTCTTCCATCTCTGGACTAAGTGTTGAAGAAACTGGTAATCTGGGAGAATTTTATGTGGCTGACAAAGATTCTATGATCTCTTGGGTGACAGATGCTATTTCCTCAGAGTTTTGCATACTTGGCATTGTTTCTAGTTTTTCCTTTGCAGAATTAGAAAGTCCCAGATCTTAGGATCAGATGGTGAATATCCTAAAGCCCCATTTTTCTAACAAGGTCCTGGAGATTCTTGGGATAACAAGGAAGTTTCTGAAGGCCGTTGGGCAGATGTTGATGTTCCTACTACACCATGACAAGACAGGGAATGTCTCTGAGTCAATACGACAGGTTGTGACACTCTCAAATATAATTGGACAGATAAAGGTGATCCTAGGTGCACTATGGTAGATGCTGAAAATTCCAAAGCTCCTGGTGTAATATTTGCTATTCCTGGCTTGTGTTTTGTACAGGTGCAACCTTTAATATTCTCCTCTAAAGGACAGGCAAGGGCCTCCAGCTTTTTGAACAGATAACAAAGGTCCTGGATTCATGTGAACAGATAGGGACATTGTCAAAGGCTGTAGGGTAGATGATAGAGATCCTAGGGTTCCCTGTCCAGATAAAGAAATTGCCATGGATCCTTTGGAAGAACCTGACATATCTGAAGCAGTTGGATCTGTTTTTTGTACCCTTTGTGGAGTATTCAAATAATCATTTGGTCCCTGGTATGAAGTCAAAGGCCCCTCTGTAGGTTTAGAGAGATCTAAAGGTTCTTCTGTGTAAGGAAAGGAATCAAAAGGATTAGGGAAAAAAGTAATGAAATAAGTTGGGCAAAAATTGCAAGTGCCAGAAGTGAGTCATTGGATATCACATATCCTGAGATAGCTGTTGATTTTTTTTTGTGCACCTGATGCAAATGAGGAATATTCTAGAGCCCCTAGGAAGATGGCAAAGGTTCTACAGAGCCTTGTGCAGTTGCCAAAATACTCAGAGATTATTGATCAGATCTCAAAATCCTTGCAATATTTTGAGTAGGGTGGGTATATCACTGACACACTGAGGAATATGGTGAGTCTGCTACTGTGTAGTGTGTAGATGTGGACTGAGTTCCTATACATTGTTTATGTAAAGAAGGATTTGAGAGCTTTTGGGAAGTTGTAGATTGTTGTATATAACTTTGTGGACATGTGGACAGATATAAGGTCCTCTTTGCAGAGAGAAAGGGACTCAAACTTTCATGAGAATAATCAGAAGATGCTAGAGTCACTTGTTAAGTAGAAAAAAGACCCAGAGGATTATTAGAACATTCAGAACATTGTGATGTATTCATCATTGCCTATGCTGAGATAGAAAGTTTCAGAGGTCCCTGGGCAGATTACAAAGGTTCTGGATTCCCTTGGCCAAATGGGAAAGTCTCTGCATCTCCTTGGTACAATGTTATTGTCTACCAAGTTTTGGAGGTCATGGTGGCAAAGTTCCTAGAGCTGATGAAGTAGACTGAGAAGATGTTACATCTTCTCTCACTCTTTGAAAATGTCCTAAAATACTCTGTGATTCTTTATATTGTGACAATATCCCTGTGAAACCTGTTGAATTTTCTAGATTTCTTTGGTTGAAGAAAAAATAACTTTATATGCATAAAGTTCCCACTTTGGCCCTGGAAATTTTTGGGGGCTTTTGAAAAGATGGAAAAGCTTCTAGAACCACTGTAGGAGGTACAAGATGCTCCTGAGAACCCAGTAGAGGTGGGCAATGTCCTACATCTGATGGTTAAGGACAAAAGTATTCTTGAGATTTCTGGAAAGGTAGGAAATGTCCAGTTTCCCTTGGGAAAGCTGGGGATTTTTGTGCAAAATTTTGGACAGTTGGCGAAAATTCATAACTGTCTGCAAAGAAGTTGGAGCATTCAAACTATCTTGAGCTTATGAAACATTTTGTGCAGTCCACTGTTTATATGTGGGCAGTTAAGGAGACCCTTAGGCAGAACAGAAATGTCCAAAAACCTCTTGGGAAGATGAAGAACCTACAGTTCCTTGTGAAGATGAAGAAATTTCCAGAGGCCTTTAATCAATTGACATAGATTCTGGTAGCACTTGAGTATTTTGCATAGACCCCAATAGTCTTGGGGTGGGAGGCAAAGTTCCCACAGTCTACTTTACAGATATGTACTTTCCTACTGTGGCTTGTGCAGATAAACAATGCCCCCTCAGTGCCCTGAGAATACAAGGAAGACCCTAGAATCATGTCTTTAGTTTTAGTCACTTTCAGACTTCTTTCTTGCGATAGACAAGAATCCCACAGTTCCTTGCTCAGATCTCAAAGATGATGGTGGCACATGTAGTGATATAGTAAGATTCAGATGCAGTCCAGCACATCTGGAGCTGTCTGAAGTCCCTCAGAAAGATGGAGAATATTCATTTGTTTCTGATTATGCTGGAGAAAAAGCTGAATGCAGTAGAGCCCCTTCAGCAGGTCCTGAGTGATGTGTCATTGCCTGGGCTAAGATGGAATGTGTCAGGCCCCCTGGATTGATTGCGAATATACTTGATTCCCTGGACCAGATGGGAATATTTCTACACCTCCTTGAGTAAAAAAATGAATGTCTGCCAGGTTCTTGAGGTGATGATGGCAAACTTCCTAGAGTAAGAAAAACAGATTTAGAAGATCTGACATCCTCTTTCACTCTAGGCAAAGGGCCCATGGTAGTCTCTTTGTGTTTACATTGTCCCAATCCCAATATACCTGTTGAATCAGTCGAAGGTTCTGGATACCTTTGGATGGATGACACAGAACTTTGCACATGCAAATTTCCAATTGCAACTGTGCAATTTTTCTTTTACCCTTAAGAAGTTAGCAAATGTTCTACATTTAGAGTGATAGATAGTGGATATCCCTGACCACCTGGTGCAGATAGGTAGTGTTCTGGATAACTTGGGAAATACAAAAACTTCTCCTGATTTTCCTGGCTAGAGAGAACATATTCATTAGTCTGTGGCTAACATGATGAGCATTGTAAGTTGAGCAGATGGAGAAAATGTGAGAGCCCTCTAGTAATTAGATGGATGTTTGAACGACTTTGGTAGAGAAGACAGAGTACCTATAGGTTCTTGTTTGGGTGTGTACAGAGACCCTTAGGCAGATAGAGAAGTTCCAAGAACCCTTTGTGCAGATGAAAAAGATCCTAACCTTCCTTCTGCAGGTCAAAAATTCCCAGAAGTACTTGAACAGACTGGAAATGTCCTTGTTCCTGCTTGTCACTTTCTTTGTAACCTAGAGTCTCCAGGCTACATGGGAAAATTTCTTCAACTCCCTGGGCAGCTATGGGATGTCCCTACATGGATTCTGAATTCAGGTAAGATTGTCCAGGCACCTGAGTAGATGCTGAGTGTAATGAAGAAATTTGTGCAAATTCATTCAGCTCAAGAGTTGCTTATGGATATAGGGAAGTTGTGACAAGTGTCCGCAAAGATATGGAGGGGCTCGACTTGCTTGTGTTGGTGAGAAATGGCCATGGGGCTTTGGGACATGTCGCAATGTTTCTGTTGCCCTTAGCATACATGAAGACATTCCCCAAGAACCTCAGAATGAAGACAAATGTTTATGAGTACACTGGGCAGAATCTGATATTCCCAGAATCTTTTGGAACGATGATGACTGATCAAAAGACTGTTGAGTATATGGTGAAAGGCCTATAGAAGCCTCAACATATATGCTAAGTTTGGTAGATAGCAAATGTGCTAGATCCTTGGGACTACAATATAAGACTCCTGAGATCATTGGTCATGTTGTGAATGTCCTGTATGACTTGAAGGATGTGGCAAAAGGCCTGTAGTCCCTTGAACAGATGGTGAGTTTTCCTGAGATTCTACCATGTGTGTTGAGTTCCCTAGCTTCTTTTGGAAAGATGCCGAATGTTCTAAAAAACCCTGGGAAAGATGGCAAAGCACCCATAGTTTCTTGGACAGGTATCAAGTGTTCTAGAGTTGTTTTCTTACATCTCACAGTTATTGAATTGCCTGATACAGTTTGCTAGTTTGTGGAAGTTTCTGAGAACATCATAGAGAAGTTGAGGATTTCACATTCACTTGGGAATATGACAATGTTGTTGAGATTTTTTGGTTTTGGGGGTTTGTGTGTGTGTGTGTGTGTGTGTGTGTTTGTTTGTTTGTTTGTTTGTTTGTTTGTTTGTTTTTATGTCCTGGTGGATGAAGAAGATCTTTTTTCAGATGGAAATTTTTCTGACTTTCTATTTTCAAATTTGGGAGTTAGCATAACCCCTGTAGGAGGCAAAGGATCTGTAGTTCCTTGGAAACATGGCAAGGTATACAGATATTCTACTATGTATGATGAGTGCCCTAGCTTCTTCTGGAAAGATGCTGAACGCTCTAATTTCCCTGTGGTATAACTAAAAGAACCCTAAGTCCCCTGGACAGTACAGATTGTTCTAGAGGTCTTTGTTTACAACTGACAATTGTTAGAGTTCCTGTTGTAGTGTGAGGAGATGATGGTGGTGCAGATGATGAAGGTTTCACATTCCCTTTGGAAGATAACAATGTTTCCTTAGTTCCCTGGGTAGAGGGAGAAGATATCATAGCCTCTGTATCAGATGGTGGATGTCATCGGGTATCTTGCATAGATAGAGAAAATGTATAAGCCTTCTGAAAAGAACTGAAATTTTTCACAGGTCCTGGTTCAGACGGTGAAATTTTAGAGTCCTAGTTTCAGATTTGGGTAGTCCTATAGTCCTTCTAAGAGACAAAGAATGTTTCTCAGCCCCTTTATTAGATGGAAATATTTGAGCCATCCTATGAGCACCTTGAGTAGATCCTAAAGGCCCTGTTTTACGTCTTGATGGTTCTACAATCCCCTGTGGTATATAGACTGTCTCAGAATGTCTTTTTCTGATTTGTATTTTGTCCCTTCCTTTTGGGATGATATAAAAGACTCTAGGGTCCCTTGTGCCAGTGATGACATTTGAAGAGTTCTTTGCAAATGGAAATACCTAGTGTAGATGGTGAAGAATGCAGAGTCTGTTTAGAAGGTGTGTAAGTGGGCAGTGGTCCTTGGATATTTACCAAAGTTTCTAAGGCCTGGGAAGAAAATGAGTAAATTTTCTGAGCATTTGGTGCAGTAAGTGAGTCTTTTCCACCATCCTAGGTAGATAGCAAAGAACCTTGATGCCCTTGGCATGATGATGATGATGATGATGATGATACCAAAGCCTCAGTAGCAATAGCAGGTAAGGAAATTGCTACAGGATCCTAGCCAGAGAGCATGTTTTTTGGAAAAACAGAGACATTTTTCAAATGTCCTGGAGATGTCTGAGGATATAAATATGTCCACATATCCACATCCACAGATGGCAAATGTCCTTTATAAACCTTAGAAGATGAGGAAGTTGCCATATCACCTGGTCAAGAAAGAGAATGAGAGTTCCCTGTTTAGATGTGGTGAGTTCTGGAGTCTGTTGTGCAGTTAAGGATATTCCCACACTCCCTTGAACAGAAGACAAAAGTGCTACACTTCATTCTGAGGATGAGGGTGTTCCCTGTTGCCATTGGGTGAGTGACATTACATTTAGGGGAGAATCTGAGTCATACTGAGATAAATCTAGAACTCCATGAATGTGGGGAAAATTTGATGGCATATCATGATATAATGGTGAAAGGCTCACAGGCTCTGAAGCCACCTGTTTGGGTCCAGGAGCTACAATGGCTGAAGGGGAAATTGGCAGGGATCCTGGTCTAAGTGGCAAAGTTCCTACCATCTCTTGGGCAGGTTAGCAGGTTCTGAGTTTACTTTGGAGAGATAACAATGGTAATAAATTCTCTTGAGTACTTGGTGAAGTAGCAGCTGTACTCTGAGTAGTTGTGGAACAATCCACAGGCCTTTGCAAGGACATCAAAATTCCTGAAAACTCAGGTGAGCCTGAAGAAGATTCTAGAGGTCCATGAGTTGAGATTCCATGTCCTGAAACTCATTTTGCTGATGAGGAAAGATCCAGATCTCCTGGAAGGTGGAGTGAATGTCCTGAATAACTTTTTGAAGATGGAATATTTTTCTAAACACCTTGGCCAGATGACAAAGTTCCGTAGTTCCATGGGCACCCAGATATCCTGGGAAAAATCCTGAAAAACCAAAACACCTTTGCATAGGTGACAAAGTTTCTAGATGACCATGGTTAAATAATGATGGTCTCACATATTCTAGAGCAGATGGTAAATATCCTACAACAATAATGTTTTAGTCAGAAGTGTTTTTAGATACTTTAGAAGATATGAAAATTTTCTGGTGTGTTTGGGCTAAAGACAAGTTCTAGATGATTTTTTTTAGATGTGGACTTTCCCTCAGGCCCTTGATTTCACAAAGGAGATTGTGTAGTCCTGAAGTCTGATTTGCAAAAGGACAAATTACCTTAAGCATGGTCAAAATGTTCTGCATCATTTGAGAAAGATGAAGAAATTTCCTGGGCCAAATAGTAAACACATAAGAGCCTTTTGGTTAGATAATCTTGAGCCTTTTTGGTGAAATATGGATTGTCCAACATACCCTTTGGTAGACTGAAGATGTGAGACTCACCTGAGGAGAAATTGTAGCTTTTGATGTTTCTTTGGCATCGGGGGATGTTTCAAGTCTCCCCCCCCCTTTTTTTTTTTTTTTAGAAAATGTTCTGTAGTCTCCTTTGTTAGAAAGATCAAATCTTAACCTGTTTTTTTTTTCTTCTTCTATAAACTGGATGACTGTGTATTATTTTGGTAGAGGGAAAATGTCTACTACTTCCTACCAGAGAAGGCATGGAAAAGAAACACTCTTGGGTAGATGGAGATAATTGTAAAGCACCTTGTTCAAATATCACAAATCCTATGACCTTCTGCACAGATGGGGGAGGTCTTAATATGTCTTTTGTAAGTGTGCAAGTCTTAACCTTGGCTTTAAAATGAGGGGAAGGCCCTAGAGATACCTGTGTAGATATGGTTTCTTCTAGAGCATCATGGACAAGTGTAAAAGGTCTAAGAGCCTCATAGGCAGGTAGTGAAATTTCTCTACCTCCCTGTCTACTAATGAAAGTGGCTTCTCCTTAGAGCATCATGGATAGGTGTATAAGGTATAAAATCCCCATGGGCAGGTAGTCGAATTTCTTGACCTCCTTGTGTACTAGTGGAAGTTCCAAGAATCTTTTCTTCAGATGGAAAAGTGGATAACAACTTCTGTATAGAATTTTCAGGTGTCATAGACAGCTTGATGGGCAAAACAGCTTCCATGGGGCCTTTTGAATATGAATTAGAACCCAGAGGATTTTTGGCATTTGAAAATTTCTAGAGACTTATGCTGGCATGAAGAAGGACCAACAGGCTTTTGTGTAGGGGGGTAAGAATCTATAGTATCTTGTTTAGTTGGGGAAGAAGGCTGATCCTCCTGAGGTGATAGGGAAGTTCTAATAGTCTCCTGTAATGCTTGGGGCAGCACAAATTTTCTGAATTTGGAGGGATGCTGAGGACCCTCTTCTTTAGAGTTCAGAGTGTTAACTGGTATGGTGTCCACTCTAAGTCGCCCTTTGAAAGATTGAGAAGGTCTCAGACTGCCTGTGGAAGATGCTGATGGTTCTAGTTCACTTCCTGTATGTGCCGAAGCGAAAGGCCTTTTGGAAGACTCAGGAATTTCTACCACGTCTTGAGTATGTATGGAACTCACAAGATCCTATTCTTGGAATGGCAAATATCCTTGAGCTCCTGGTGTAGGTGTGGACATTTTTCTCTTTCCTTGGGCATTTATTAGAGGTGTGAGGCTCACTTGGGACATTGTGATTGCATGTATTTCCCTTTGGACTGAAATAGATGATGTGAGCACATTTCTTATTGGTAGAGGACTTTGAAAGCCCTCTTGGTTTCATGGAGAATGACTGAAATTCCCTTGGTCAGGAGGGTCAGGTCTCAAAATAACTCTAGTAGGAACAGATTGCATAGGACACTTTGGGGGGAAAGAGAAAAATCTTTGGATGTCTTTCTGAGAAGACTTTGCTCTCTGCCCTGTGTTGGCAGCTGGCAAACATTTTCAACTCTGCTAGGGAAAGGATGTGGGACATGATACTTTTGGGACAAATCACTGACATTACCCTTGGGGGAAAAGGTTTAGAGCCCCCTTTATGTGACTTACACTCCTGTTGTAGGTCCTCTTGACCAGAGGGTTCTTCTCCAAAATGCTTTGGAAGAAAATTGGAAAGAAGAGAGTCATGTAGTGTACTGGATAACCTTTTGGAAAGCCTTCTGGAAGAGCAGGCATTATGATTTTACTGTCAGCACAAGTGAGTAGTCTTTGAGATGCCTGTGCAGATGTTCAATGTCCCATAGAGTCTTGGAAAAATTTGGATAGTTCCATTACCTCTTGGCTGGATAAGGAAAGACCCTGAGCATTTTGGGGAGAATTAGGAGATCCCAGATATCCTTGGCTAGATCGGGAAGGGTGTAAGGAACCTTGAATGTTTGGGGAAATTTCCTGTCCATGTTGGCTAGCAGAAGAGTAGGCAGAAGATGGCCCAGGCACTGTGTGATATCCTTTGAACTTTTTAATGGCATCTCCAGTACCGTGTTTGGAAGATATTACAGGCATTCAGGCATCCAACTGGTGAAAATCCATAGGTTCTTCACCCAGTGGACATAGGCTGGCTTCTTTTCACCTGTCTATACATGGGCACAGCAGATGAGGCCACTCATTTTCTAATGGAAGGCTGTAAAACAGATTGTCTGGTATCCCTGGTTAGAGGATTACTCGTGAACTCAGGAAACCTCAGAGGAAGTGTAACTGTCCATTTTTTGTTCTCTTTTAGATCCTTCAGAGGGTCCAGGGTCCTGTTATTGGATGAATGCTTTATAAGAGCTTTGGGTTTCTGTAACTTTTCTGTAACATGAGATCAGGTTTTTTTTTTTTTTTTGAATCTCTCGTCTTCATAGGGTTTTGGGCACCTGAACTTGTGCCGATTCTGTATATGGAGCCCTGGAGTCACAAAATCCCTTGAGTCTCTGCTGGCCAACTGCTTCCCCTGTTAGTTTAAGGTGTAAAATCCTGTTGGGGGACAGTGAATGGAGTCCAAGGCTATGGAGGCTGTGAAATCAGTTGCGGTAGGGTATCACTATTCTTTGGGCTACACTTAAGGGTGTTCCAGGCACTGGAGGATGTGAAACCTGTGGTATGTGGTCATATTGTCAAGTCTGGGCTGAGGCTCACTGCTATTTCTCCACATGTCTTGCTATTTGATTATTAAGGAAATTGTTCAAGAAACATTAAATAGATGACTGCCCCTTAAAGGGACAGTGAATGTACTTGGCAAAAGTGACTTGTAACAAGAAACGCTTATGCAGCATCCCTCCTGAGAATTGTGGACATATAAGAAGGCACATCACAAAGAATATAAGTTACAGTGGCCTCAGAAATCAAGTAAAGTTTGGGAAAGGCTGTCCTCAAGCCTTCTCAGGCCATTCCCGAGCCTAGATGATTGCTGTTCTCTTGCCTGCACAGGCCAATCTGGAGCGTGCAGTTTGGCTGTCCTCCTGTTTGCACTGGCCAGTCCTGAGCTACCTCATATTAGCAGGGCAATCATCCAAAGTTTCTGAATGAGGAGGGACCCAGAGGATCCTCATCTTTAGGGTTCAGAGTGCTACCTGGTTTGGTGCCCACTCTAAGGGTTCATGACAAGGAATTGTTGAAGGCAAAGCATGGTTGGAAATTAAGGACAAGGTGTTCTTAGGAGACTATGCTCTGAAGTCCATCTTACTCCAGGATAGATCCCTCTAACCTAAGGTCATCAGTGAGTGTTGCAGTGATGTTTGTTTCTGTCTCATAACTGAATGGGAAAGGCTTATCCATACCCTTGCTCCTCAGAGGCTATGGGGCTAAACAAACACTGGCATATTTGCTAGGGAAAGAACAGGTGTTAATATTTGAATAAAACATAGAATGCATGGAATAGATATCACAGATATTATTTCGAATTTTAAAAACTACCTCTCCTAGATAAATCTGGATAACTGGATGCTGAAAGACATCTCTAAATTACTAAATAATACTTACTACAATATCATTGTGCAATTAATATGCTATTGTTCAGAGAATAAGGGCAAAACTTTAGTAATCTCTTTATAGTACAAATGAAAGTTTTATTTCAAATACTTATATCTGTGTTTGACTAGATTCAGAACACAGACAAAGTTGGACTCCTGAAAATAGCACTTGTGGCCTTAAACAATTGCTTTGTCTGTCACAGTTAGTGAGTTGGGTTCCTATTACTTTTTCATATTAGGATTGCTTGTTGAAGGTCATATAATTCTCCTGAAGGACAACAGGCAAATGGCTCACATCAGTGGCAACACATGGACCATTCACTTTCAGTCCAATGATGCAGCCGGTATATAGTTGCACAGAATGATTTATTAAACCCTTAGTTAAACTGATTCTTTGAGAGGTCATGTTTTATAGAAATTGATACACTAAGAAAGTGTAAAATTGAGGCTATAAGTGAAGATCCTTCTTTACTGACACAGAAACTTCGTTTGCCTGTTGCATACCTTGCCAGTTTTCGAAGAGCAGTTTTTGATCTTGCTGGATGGAAGGTGTTTATTTGGCTCCTCTCTTTGATTTTTCTGAAGGATTTCGGTTTCCCTTTGGCTACACAGCAATAAAGGCTTGCATCATTCAGAAACACAGGGGCACTTTCTAATATCTAATTATTTCCTTGTGTCATTGCCTCAATGCTATGCCATAAGTTCTTTCTTCTTGGAATTCCTGAATGCTTTAGCACCCCCTTTCTTTGTTTAACTCTAATTTATCTCAGTAGTTTATATTTAAAAGCTATTTACTGTCAGAATATCCACTCTTTTCCTACAATAGGGGGTAACTTGTATTCTGGCTAATTCTGTATTCACTGTGCTTTTCTGAATTTCCAGTTGGTCTTTTTACTTCTTTGAAAACATTAAATTTAAGTACCAGAATAATCCTGCTAGGCATGAAGAACTTGCTGCATGGTAAAATGTGTAGGGAATTATAAGTATCGATTCAGATAATATATAACTTTTGAGAATTAGCTTCACATTTCTAATGTCCACACAAAATAGCTTTCTTGATTTAAGTTACAGTTGCTATGTTTCACTCAGATAATCTATAAAGGCAAAATGAGTAGTGGTTTATAAATGAAGAAACGTCTGCTTTAAGTTTGATAATATTGAAAAGAAATTACAATTTTTCACTTTGAAATTAAATCTCTGAAGATGATAACTTAACTTCTGTTTGGAAAAGATTTCTGTGAATTTTTAAAAATATCATTATTAATATCAGCAGTATAAGGTTGTTCAAACAAAATGACTTTTATTCATTGTAAATTTAATAACGAAAATAAATGAATAGTAGGTTTGTAGCATTTGGCACAGTAATATTCTTTAATAAAGCTTTTAAATTCTGTTCATTTTCTTTGTCAGAGTACAAAGGAATAAGATTCCTTAGAGCATTTTCACAAATATGTTTTTATTGGTTTAACTTATTGCATTGTGTAATAGAAAAATCCACTGTTGTCTTGGTGATTTCCAAATTTATTCTGTCTTTCTCTGTCTCTGTCTCCATCTCTGTCTCCATCTCCATGTCCGTCTCTCTCTCACTCTCTCTCTCTCTCTCTCTCTCTCTCTCTCTCTCTCTCTCTCTCTCTCTCTCTCTCTCTCTCTCTCTCTCTCTGTGTGTGTGTGTGTGTGTGTATGTGTGTGTGTGAGTGTTTGTGTGTGTGTAGAATGGCTGAGACAGAATGGGGGTGGATCTCAATGGCATGTATGTATAACGTTTTTTCATGTATGAAGCTGTACATATATATCATATGCACACACACACACACACACATATATATGTATATGTATGTGTGTATATGTGTATAATGTATATATATGTATATGTATTGATTTATATGTGTATGTATATACATATACACAAACACATACACATACACATAAACACACACACACACACACACACACACACATATATATATATATGATGTAATTTTAGTCAAAGGAAAAGTAGCTTGCCACAGAAAAACCTCACTTAGGTCCCCGATCCATTGGCCTAACTTGGGTTCTGGGTACAGGTGGGCAAGGATTAGCCAAGAAGAGGGGCTGAGAAACTGACACGACCAAACAGAGGATTGATCTGAATGTAATTTGTCTCAAAGCGAGCACTAGTCTTATAAGTGACTTTTACACAAAATATAGGAATGCCTACAAAGGACTGGGAGGGACCAATTGGGATAGAATTCAATGTTAACAACTGTGATTAAAAGCAGCACCCCCCAAGGTTTGCTTAATCTTAGAAGCCATAGGCAAGGGTTTCATGCCCTTGCAATGGTTCCTCTTCTAGTCTATCATATAGTACCCCTCCACCCTAGGCCATTGTAAATTCCTGTGCATGGTTGAAACTCAACTATCTATAGTTCTAAGTATCTATTCTGCTTGCTCCTTATAACATAACCTTCCTTATTCCGAGATAATGGTAAATTCTTGCATATGGTAGTAGTTTGTCCTGAGATTTCTAACTCTATGTAGCAGTTAGTAATGCCTGATTTCTTTCACTGTCTCTATTACAATACTAGAGGTTAATCTGAATGTACCCAAATAGGCAGCATCCTTACTGAATTCAAAGACCATGGTTTGCTCAAGGACTGCCTAAGAGAGGAATTTATATGTGTGGAATCTAACTTAGCAATATGTCAAAACCAATCCTTAGAGGCACTTACAATAAATCAATATTAAGAGAAAGCACACAGATCTACCGACTAAAGCAAGGGCACTGGAGCATTCATTATACATGTTGCCATGAATACAGGAGACTACGTTTCCATGAATTTTTCGCCTCAGGACCATGTATAGGCTTTTTGGCCTGTCAGGCTGGTCACTACTCGTGTGTTTGTAGCAGTTGCTGAAATCAAGGCATTTGGAGGAAAATGGATGGAAGGAGAGTGTTTTGTTAGGTGAGTTAACACAGATTTGGAATGAGGGTATTAACATAGGTTTGCTCTCATATGGGTTTGAGATCATTTTTATATATTTTCATGCATATGTGTGGTTGAGTGATATTATTATCTAGGAGAAAGATAGAAAACAAAGTAGAATACATATCATAAAAAATATAAAATGGTGTGTAGCAATTGCTGTATTATTGCCGTGATAAACCGTTATTACCAAGACAACTAGTAGAAGGAAAGCTTTTTTTGTCTTATCATTCCAGAGAGATAAGATTTCTTAATGATGCCACAACTCAGCCCTGAGGCAGAGCTGGGGCTCCAGATATCCTCCCACATACAAAGATATCTTGACTACCAGGAGATCTGTCATAGCCCAGCTCACAGATGAGATACCCCTTGCAGCAATACCTGGACTACCTGGGACCTCCAGGGTCCCTGTGCAGGCAAATCCTATTTGTCTTGCCCTGCTACAGACACATCTTCCTTTTGGACCACTTCTTGGCCTGTGCCAGAGCCACTTTTCCAGATCCCATCCCACAACCCTAGACAGCCTGATTCCTGGTAGCTCCATCACAACCAGTACACAAGCTCATACAAGGAACAGGATCCAGTCAGAAACAATAAGCCAAGTTAAAATCTGAGATAAACAGATATCAAGAGGCAAGTGAAAATTTGGAAAAGACCCAAAAAACACTGAAAGCTTTAAAAAATCAACAAAACCCTAAAAAAGAAAACTATATACATTTAAATTCTAAAACTAAGAACATAAAACACTAACAAAATATCCCAAAATTTAAAAAAAGACAAACACATTTCTAGAACTCTAAAAAGAGCCCCCCCCAAAACTAAAACCTTTAACAAACCCATAAGCCAAAAAGAAAAAAAACAGCAACAAAACAAAACAGATAGAAGGTTTAAAAAAAATCCTAAAATTCTTTAAAAGCCCTAAAAAATCCTAGTACCCCAAAATACCTTAAAATCCATATGAATTCAAGAAACATCCAACCCCCCCAAAAATAAACCCCAAAAAACCCTAAAACCCCCCAAAATCCAAAATTATTTTTAAAATCATAAAAAAACTAAAACCCTACATAAAGGCCCCAAGTCATTCAATCCCCCCTAAAATTGTAAAAACTCTAAAATACTTATAACACCATAAAGATACCTAAAACCTTAAAAATAGGAAACCCTCAAAAACCTTAACATCTTTAAACAAACCCTAAAAAAGCCCTAAAAAGCTTTCTAAAATAACCTAAAGTGCTTTATATTTCATATATTTTATCTATCTACCTATCTTCCTCTCTACCTCTCAGCCTATCTTATCTATCTCATCTATCTCTTCTATCTCATCTATCTATCTATCTATCTATCTATCTATCTATCTATCTATCTATCTATCTATCTATCTATCTATCCATCCATCCATCCATCCATCCATCCATCCATCCATCCACCCATCTATCTGGGAGTATCTTGCATGGATGACAAAGATGCTATGATCTCTTTGGTGACAGGTATTATATCTGAATGGTTTTGCATACATGGCCATGTTTATAATTTGTCCTCGGCAAAAAGTCCAAGATCTTTAGAATAAGATGGTGAATAACCTAAAGCCTCTTTTTCCAAACAGGGTTTTTGGGTCTCTTGTGATAAAAAGGAAGTGTCTGAAGGTCATTGTGCAGGTGTTGATAGTCCTACTATACCATGGGCATACAGAGAAAGTCTCTGAGGAAAAAAATCCAGGTTGTATCACTCAAATCCAATTGGACAGATAAAGGAAACCCTAGACTCACTATGGTAGATAGTGAAATTTTCAAAGCTCCTGGTGAAACATTCGCTATTCCTGGCTTGCTTTTTGTACATGACAAGCTTCCAGATTTTCCTGTAGAAGACAGGCATGGGCCTACAACTTCTAGAATAGATAAAAAAGGTCCTGATTCACTTGAGCAGATAAGGGCATTTTCAAAGATTCTAGGGCAGATGGTACAGGTCATAGTGTTCCCTGTCCAGATAAAGAAATTACCATGAAGCCTTTGGAAGAATGAGTAGATCCTGAAGCATCTGAAGCATATGGATCTGTTTGTTGGACAATTTGTGGAGTAATCAAATAATAATTTGGGGGGCTGGTGAGATGGCTCAGTGGGTAAGAGCACCCGACTGCTCTTCCGAAGGTCCAGAGTTCAAATCCCAGCAACCATATGGTGGCTCACAACCACCCGTAACGAGATCTGATGCCCTCTTCTGGTGTGTCTGAAGACAGCTATGGTGTACTTACATGTAATAAATAAATAAATCTTTAAAAAAAAAAAAAAGAAAGGGCAAATAATAATTTGGTCCGTAGCATGAAGTTTAAGACCCCTCTGTAGGTTTAGAGTGATTATGTGTAAATGAATGGATTCAAAATGCTTAAGAAAAAAAGTGAGGAATTAAGATGGACAGAAATTGCAAGTTACACTGCTGAGTCACTGCATATCACATGTCCTGGGGTAGCTGTTGAAAATGATTGTCCACCTGATGCAAATGATGTATATCCTAGAGTCCCCTGGGGAGATGGCAAAGGTTCTATAGAGCCTTATGCAGTTCCTGAAATACTCAGAGGTCCTTGGATAGATCTAAAAGTCCTTGCTTTATTTGGAGCAGGGTCAGTATATCCCTGACACAGCTGGGAAGTTGGTGAGTCTTCTACTGTATAGTATGTAGATGTGGACTGAGTTCCTATAACTTGTTTATGTAAAGAAGGATTTAAAAGCCTTTGGAACATGTAGAATCTTGGGTAGACCTTTGTGGACATGTGGAGAGACATAAGGTCCCCTGTGCAGAGAGGCAGGGACTCACACCTCCAAGAGGAGAATCTGAGGATGCTGGAGTCCCTTGTTCTGAGGAGGAAAGACGTAGAGAATTAGAAGAACATTCATATCATTGGTATGTATTCATCACTGCCTATGCTGAGATAGAAAGTTTCAGAGGCCCCTGGGTAAATTTCAGAGGTGCTAGATACCCTTAGCCAAATGGGAAAGTCTCTGCACATCCTTGGGTAGAATATGAATGTCTAAAAGTTTTTGGAGGTGATGGTGGCAAAGTTCATAGAGTCACTGAAGTTGAATGAGAAGGTTCTATATCCTCTATCACTCCAGGCAAATGCCCTAAACTACTCTGTGAGTCTTTTTTGTGTGTGTGTGTGTCAATATCCATGTGAAACCTGTTGAATTTTCCAGATTTATTTGGTTGAAGAAAAAATAACTTTGTATTCGCAAAGTTCCCTCTTCTGTCCTGAAAATTTTCTTGGGCTTTTGAAAAGATGGAAAAGCTTCTAAAACCACATAGGTACAATATGCTCCTGAACACCTAGTAGAGGTGTGAAATGTCCTCCATATGATGGTGAAGGACAAATGGATACTTGACATTTCTGACTAGGTAGGGAAATTCCAGTGTTTTTTGGGAAAGCTGGGGATCTTTATGCAAAATGTTGGTAAGTTGGAAAAAATCCCATATCTGTTTGCAAAGAAGTTGGAGCATTCAAACTATTTTGAGCAGATAAAACATTTTGTGCAGTCCCTTGTTTAGATGTGGACAGTTTGAGAGACCTTTGGGTAGAACAGAAATGTCCAAAGGCCTCTTGGGAAGATGAAGAACTTAGAGTTCCCTGTGAAGCTAAAGAAACTCACAGAGGCCTCTGATCAGATGATACAGATTCTGGTAGCACCTGAGTATATTTGGTAGACCCCAAAGGTCCTGGAGTGGGAGGCAAAGTTCCCACCATCTGCACAGTGTGCCCAGACAAAGAACTTTGCACAGGCAAATTTCCAATTGCAACTCTTCAGATATGTATTTCCCTACTATGGCTTGTGCAGATAAAGAATGCCCCTCTGTGGCCTGAGCAGATGTGGAATACCCTATAGTACTTTCTTTAGATTTAGTCACTTTCAGACACCTTTCTTCTGATAGACAAGAATCCCACAGTTCCTTACTCAGATCTCAAAGATGATGGTGTCATCTGTAGCTATGTAGTAAGATTCAGATGCAGTCCAGCACATCTGTAAGTGTCTGAAGTCCCTCAGAAAGATGGAGCATATTCATTTGTTTCTGATACAGCTGGGCAAGGAGCTGAATGCAGTAGAGCCCTGTCAGTAGGCCTTGAGTGATGTGTCATTGCCTGGGCTGAGATGGAAAGTGCCAGAGGCCCCAGGGCTGATTGCAAATGTGCTAGAATTCCTGGACCAGATGGAAATATTTCTGCACCACCTTTAGGAAAAGATGAATGTCTACCAGGTTCTTGAGGTGATGGTGGCAAAGTTCATAGAATAGGCAAAGCAGATGGAGAAGATTCTATATCCTTCATTACTTGAGGCAATGGGCCCACAGTAGTCTCTGTGTCTTTACATTGTCCCATTCCCAATATCCTTGTGGATTCTGCCAAAGGTTCTACATACCTTTGGATGGATGACAAACAAATTTGCATAGTCAAAGTTTTCTTTGCAGCTGTGGAACATTCCTTAGACTTTAGACAGGTCAGAAAATATCCTTGAAACTCTGGACTAGAAAGAGGGTGATCCTGAGTACCTAGTACAGATGATGAGTATGTTACATCTCGTGATGAATGATGAAATGGATTTTTGAGATTTCTGGCGAGGTAGGAACAGACCAATGAACCTTGAAAAAGCTGGAGATTTTTGTCCAAAATGTTAGAAAGAGGAGAAAATCTCATAGCTTCCTGGCAATATGTTGGATGATGCACAGTCTTTGGAGAAGATGTCACAGTTTCTACACACCCTAATTTAGATGTGGACAGTTTTAGAGACCCTTGGTCAGAAAGGGATATTCCAAAAGCCTCTATGGAAGACGAAGAGCCTAGAGTTCCCGTTGAAGTTAAATAAATTCCCAGAGGCCTCTGATCAGATGACAATGACTCTGAGACTACAAGAGTCACTTGTGTAGACCCCAAAGGTCCTGTAGTGGTAGGCAAAGTTTCCAAGTCTGCTTTGCAGACATGGAGGTTCATACTGTGGCTTGTGCAGATAAATAATGCCCCATAGTATCCTGAGCATAAGCATACAACCCTATAGATGTTTCTTTAAATTTAGTCCCTTGTTCAGATAAGCAAGGTTCCACAATTCCTTGTTCAAATCTTGAAGATGATTGTGTTACCGGTAGTGATGTAGTAAGATCCAGATGCAATCCAGATCTTTTGGAACTTTCTGAAGTCCCTTGGGTAAATGGAGAATATTCATTTCTTTCTGAAACTGCTGGGGAAGAAGCTGAATGCAGTACAACCCCATTGGCAGATCCTGAGTTATGTGTCATTGTCTGGGCTGAGATATAAAGTGTCAAAGGCCCCTGGATTGATTGCAAAGGTACTAGATTCCCTGGACCAGTTGAGAGCATTTCTATACCTCCTTTAGGAAAAGATGAATGTCTCACAGGTTCTCGAGATGATGGTGACTAATTTCCTAGAGTAGGTAAAGCAGATTTAGAAGATCTGGCATCCTTCCTCACTTGAGGCAAAGGGTTCAAAAAAGTCTCTGTGTGTTTACATTGTCTTAATTCCAATATACCTATGGAATCTAACAAAGGTAATGGATTCCTTTGAATGGATGACAAAGAACTTTGAAAATGCAAAGTTTCCATTGCAATTGTTAAGTTTTTCTTGTGCCCTTGAGAAGTAAGCAAAAGTATTACAGCTACTCGAGTAGGTATTATATGCCCCTGACCATCTGGTGCAGATAGGTAGTGTTCTGGATAACCTGGCAAATATAAAAATTTCTTCTGATTTTTCTGGCTAGAAAGGAGAGGTTCATTAGTGTGGGGAACATGATGAACATTGTATGTTGAGCACATGGAAAAATTTTGAGAGCCCTCTAGTGTGTAGATTGATGTTTGAAAAACTTTGTTAGAGATGCAGAGTACCTACAGGTTCTTGTTTGGGTGTGAACAGAGACTCTTGGACAGATAGGGAAGTTCCCAGAACCCTTTGTACAGATGGTCAAGATCCTACCATTCCCTCTGCAGGTAAGGAAATTCCCAGAAGTACTTGGTAAGATGGAAAAATTCCTATTTCCTGCTTGTCACTTTCTTTATAACCTGGGCTAGACAACAAAAGTTGTTCAACTCCCTGGGCAGCTATGGGCTGTCCCAAAGTAGATTCTTGATTGAGGTAAGCTTGTCCATTCACCTGAGTAGATGGTGAGAACAATGGAGAGATTTATGCTACAAGAGTTGCTTGTGAACACAAGTTGTCACAGTTTCTTTTCATAGATGGTGGAGGGGATTGACATGCTTGTATTGGTGAGGAATGTCCAATAGGCTTTGAGACTTGTAGCAATGTTCCTGTCATCCATAGGACACATGAATACATTCCCAAAGAACCTGAGACAAAAGAAAAATGTTAATGAATACACTTGGCACACTCTGATGTTCCCAGAATCTTTTGGGAAGATGATGACTGCTGGATAGACTGTTGAGTATATAGTGAAAGGCCTAGACATGCCTCAACAGATATGAAAATTTGGTAGACTTCAAAGGTGCTAGATCCCTTGGGACTTCTAAAGAATACTCCTGAGATCATTGGTCAGGTTGTGAATATCCTGTATGACTTGAGGGATGTGGCAAAGGGCCTGTAGTACTTTGGAATATTGGTGAGGTATCCTGAGATTCTACCATGTTGACTAGTTCCCTCGCTTCTGTTGGAAAGATGCTGAATGTTCTAGAAACCCCGGGAATCGTCAGCAAAAAATCCAAAGTTTCCTGGACAGGTATAGAATATTCTGGAACTGCTTGTTTACATCTCACAGTTGTTGGAGTACCTGATGTAATTAGTGGAAATTTCTGAGCACATTGTACAGAAGACAAAGGTTTCACAGTCACTTGGGAAAATAACAATGTTTTTTTGTTGTTGTTTGTTTGTTTTGTTTTGTTTTTGTTTTTTGTTTGTTTGTTTTTCTTTCTTTTTTTTTTTAAGTTTTCCTGGTGGATGAAGAATTTTTTTCAGATGGAGATGTTTCTGACTTCCTAGGTTCAGATTTGGGAGGTCACATAACCTATGTAGAAGGCAGAGGATTTGTAGTCCCATGGAAAGATGGCAAGGTATCTAGAGATTCTACCATGTGTGACAAGTACCATAGCTTCTTTTGGAAAGGTGCTGAATGCTCTTAGAATTCCTGACATAGAAGTAAAAATCCCTCCTTCACCTGGACAGGCACAGAATCTTCTAGAGGCCCTTGGTTACATCTGACATTTGTTAAAGTTCCCGTCATTGTGCATGGAGGTTTCTGAGCATGTGTTGCAGTTGATGAAGGTTTCACATTCCCTTTGGAAGATAACAATGTTTTCTTAGTCCCCTGGTTAGATGGAGAAGATGTAAGAACCTCTGTTTCAAATGGCAGATGTCACAGGGTATCTTACAAAAATAGAGAACGTGTAGAAGCCTTCCCAAAAAAAAAAAAAAAAAAAAAAAAAAAAAACTGAAAATTTTCTCAGGTCCTGGTTCAGATGGTGAATTTTTTAGGGCCTAGTTTCAGATTTGGGTAGTCCCATAGCCCCTCTATAAGACAAAGAATGTTTCTCAGTTCCTTGAGTAGATGGAAATATTTGAGCCTTCCTATGAGAATGTTGAGTAGATCCTAAAGCCCTTGTATTACTTTGTGATGGTTCTACAGTCCCCCGTGGTGATATAGACTGTCACAGAATGTCTTATTCTGATTTGTATTTTGTACCTTTCCTTGTGGGATGATATAAAGACTCTAGTGTTCCTTGTGCCAGTGATGACATTTCAACATTTCTTTGCAAATGGAAATACCCTAGTGTAGATATTGAAGAATGCAGAGTCTGTTTATAAGGTATGTAAGTGGGCAACATGCTCTTGGGTAGACAAGAAAGTTTCCACAGTCCCTTGGTCATTTGTTGAACATTTCAAGGTATTTTGGGTAGAGATGTTGTGGGACTCACCTGAGGAATAGTTGTAGCTTTTGATGTTTTTTTTTTTTTGTTTTTTTTTTCAGCAGGACATGATGCAAGTATTACCTTTTAACAGAATTTCTGAAGTGTCCTATTTCAGAAGGATCAACAATTAACCTGGTTTTTTTTTGTTTGTTTGTTTGTTTGTTTTTTGTTTTTTGTTTTTTTTTTTAATTCCTAGAAACTGGATGCCTGTGGATCACTTTGGTAGAGGGCAAATGTCTACTGCTTTCAACCAGACAAGACAAGGAAAATAAACACTCTAGGGTAGATGGAAATAATTGTAAAGCACCCTGTTCAGATATGATAGACATATGACCTTTTACACAGATGGTGAAGGTCTAAATTTCCTTGTGTATATGTACAAGTCTTGACAATAGCTTCAGAATTAGGAGAAGGCCCTAGAGATACCTGCGTAGATGTGGCCTCTCTTAGAGCTTCATGGACATGTGTAAAAGGTCTAAGAGCCTCATGGGCATTTAGTGAAATTTTTAGACCTCCTTGTGTAACAGTGGAAGTTCCAAGAAAATTTTCTTCAGCTAGAGAATTGGATAACAACTTCTGTGTAGATATTTCAGGTGTCATAGACTACTTGATGGGCAAACAGGTTCCAAGGGCCCTTTGGAAGATGAAGTAAAATCCAGAGCTTTTTCAGGCATTTGGAATATATTATGGAGACTTATGCAGGCATGGAGAAGGACCAACAGCCCTTGTGCAGGTGGATAAGAATGTGTATTTGGAGAAGAGGGCTGATCCTCTTGAGAGATAGAGAAGTTCTCATAGTCTCCTGTGAAGTTTGGGGAGGTCATATGAATTCTTGTGCACAGGTAGAATACATGGAATTCCCTTCTTTGTCTGTACAGGATGCTACAGACTCTTGTGCGTGCAAATCACATCCGATAGCACCATGTTCACATAGGATTGGATCCAGACCCTTCTTTACAGATGGGATCTGTCCTAGAACATCTTTTGAAGATGTATCATATCCATGAGCCATTTCTAAAGATGGGACTGTGGCTAGAACTCTCTTCTGTAGATTTATCCTGTCCTACAGTCCCTTTATGTGATAGAGTAGTATGCAGAGAGTCCTGTACAGGTTTTGGAAATCCTAGAAACTTGGACATATATGAGGAATTCTTCACAGCCTCTAGTGTCCCCAGTGGCAGCTGAGAGGGTGATATCCTCTTAGTTGTGTATTCTATGACAAATATTGAAATTGTTTAGCTCACTGGAAGTGTTTTGGAATAATCTCTCAGGTGTTTGGGGCCTGCTGACAAATCAAGAGGGCTCTTTTGGCTGATAAGAGATATCTGAATAATTCTTGATCAGATCAGGACTTTCTGAAGACCCATTGTTTGGACAGAGCATCTTTCAGTCTTCTACTAGAATGACAATGTTTGTGTCACATTTCATAGCAGGAGAATGATATAATCTTCCTTTCTGTGGTAGAGAAAACTTAAGAACTGTCTTTGAATCTGTTCCATAGAGGGGGATAATCTTCTTGGCCCCCTGACAGAATGAGAATTTATCATAACCCCAGGGGAAGTTGCCTATGGTTCTAGTTCACTTTGTGCAGAAGTAAAGTAGAGTCCCTTTGGAGGACTTAAGTGATTCTACCACATCTTGAGTATGTGTGGAACACTCAAGTGCAATTCCATGAATGGCAAAGTACTTGAGCTCCTTGTGGAATTTTTTTCTCTCTGCTTGGGCAGGTATGAGCTGTGTGAGGCTCACTTAGGAAGTTGTGCATTTAATTCCCTTTTACTGTAAGAGATGACATGAGCCCATTTTATAATGATAAATGACTTTGAAATCCCTCTTGGTTTAATGGGGAAGTTTTGAAACCCCCTTGTTCAGCAGGGTCCACTCTCAAACTCATTTTACTAAAAGCAGATTGCATATGGCACTTTGGGGGAGAAAGGGAACATCTTTGGCTGTCATTTTGAGAGGACTTAGCCCTCTGCCCCGCCTTGGCATCTGTCAAACATGTTGAATTCTCCTGGGAAGAGGAGGTGGGACTTGATGCATTAGGGACTAATAAGACATCACTGACATTACCGTTAGGCAAAGAAGGTTTGGAGCCCTCTTTGTCTGATGGGGCCTGTTGCTTGACAAGAGAGTTCTTCTCCAAAATGCTTTGGAGGAGATTTGGAAAGAATACAGTTATGTAGGGTAGGGAACAAACTTTTGAACTCCTTCTGGAAGAGGAGGCATTTATGAATTTCTTTTAAGCACACGTGGGAAGTCTATGGGATGCCTGGGCAGATGTGCAATGTCCCATAGAGTCTTGGAAACTTTGCGTTAGTTCTCAAAACTTTTTGGTGCATAAGGACCTGCCCTGAGAATTTGAAGATCCCAGATCTCCTTGATTAGATTGGGAAGGGTGTAGGGAACCTTGAATGTGTGGGGAAATTACCTGTCCATGTTGTCCAGCAGACGATGGCCCAGGCACTGTGTTATCTTCTTTGAATTTGTGACTGGTATCTCCAGCCCTGTGTTTGGAAGATGCTGCAGGCACTCTGGCACCCGACTGGTCAAAATCCCTAGGTTCTTCAAACCCAGTGGACATAGGCTGACTTCTTTTCACCTGTCTATGCATGGACACAGCAGATGAGGCCACTCATTTTCTGGTGGAAGGTGGTAAAACAGATTGTCTGGTACCCTGCTCAGTGGGTTACTCATGAACTCAGGAAACATCAGAGAAAGTGTAACTGTCCTTTTTTTTTTTTTTTTTTTTTTTTTTTGTTCTCTTTTAGCTCCTTCAGAGGGCCCAGGGTCGTGTTAATGGCTGAACGCTTTATAAGAGCTTTGGGTTTCTGTAGCTCTTCTGCAACATGAGCATCAGATTTTTTTGAATGTGTGGTCTTCATAGGGCTTTAGGCACCTGAACTTGTGCCGTTTCTGTATAAGGAGCCCTGGAGGCACAAAGTCCCTCGGGTCTCTGCTGGTCAAATGCTTCCCCTGTTGGCTTAAGGTGTTAAATACAGCTGGGGGTCAGTGAAGTGGGCCCCAGGCTATTTCCCGATTGGGGTAGGGTATCACTATTCTTTGGGCGACACTGAAGGCAGTACCAGGCTCTGGAAGCAGGGAAACCTGTGGTCTGTGGTCATAGGGTCAAGTCTGTGCTGAGGCTCGCTGCCATCTCTCCACATTTCTTGCCATTTAATCATTAAGAAAATTGTTCAAGAAACATGAAATGGGCGACTGACCCTTAACGGGGCAAGGAATGGACTTGCCAATGGTGACTTGCAGAAAGAAACAATGAAGCAGCATCCTTTAAGAGTGATGCTCTCTCCTGAAAATTTTGGACATATCGTAAGGCAAATCGCACAGAATATAAGTAACAGTGGTCTCAGGAATCAAGCAAATTTTGAGAATGGCTGTCCTCATGCCTTCTCGGGCCTGTCCCGAGCCTAGATAATGGCTATCCTCTTGCCTGCACAGGCCAATCTCGAACCTGTAGATTGGTTGTCCTTGTTCTTGCACTGGCCAATCCTAGGCTGCCTCACTTTGCAGTTCTGCTTCAGGTAGCACGGCAATCGCCCAAAGTTTCTGAATGAGGAGGGACCCCGAGGACTCTCTTCTTTAGGGTTCAGAATGCTACCTGGTCTGGTGCCCACTCTAAGGGGTCATGACAAGGAATTGTTGAAGTCAGAGCATGATATGAAATAATGGACATGATCTTAGGAGGCTGTGATCTCAAGTCCATTTTACACCAGGATAGATCCCTATAACCTGAGGTAGTCAGTGAGATTTTCAGTGACGTCAGTTTCCATCTCATAAATGAATGGGTAAGTTTTATCCATACAATTCCTCTTCAGAGGCTATGGGGATAGACAAACACTGGCATACTTGCTAGGGAAAGAACAGGTGATAGTATTTGAATAGAGCAAAGAATGCATGGAATTGATATCACAGATATTATTCTGTATTTTAAAAACGACCTCTCCTAGATAAATTTGTGACAACTGTGAGTCTAACTGGATGCTGAAAGACATCTCTGAATGACTAATACTTACTGAAATATTACTGTGCAATTAACATGTTATTGTTCAGAGAATAAGGGCAAAACAGTAATCTATTTATAGTACAGATGCAAGTTTTATTTCCAATATTTTAACTGTTTTTGACTAGATTCAGAACACAGACAAAGTTGGACTCCTGAATGTAGCACTAGTGGCCTTAAAGAATTGTTTTGTCTGTCACAGTTAGCAAGTTGGGTTCTTATTCATTTTCATATTTGGATTGCTTGTTGAAGGTCATATAAATCTCCTGAAGCACAACAGGATAATGGCTCACATCAGTGGCAACACATGGAAAATTCAGTTTGAGTCCAATGATGCAGCTGGAATATAGTTGCACAGGATTGTTTATTAAACACTTAGTCAAGCTGATTCTTTGAAAGGTCATGTTTTATAGAAATTGGTACACTGAGAAAGTGTAAAATTGAGGCTATAAGTGAAGATCCTACTTTACTGACACAAAAACTTGTTTTGCCTGTTTTGTACACTTTGCCAGTTTTCTAAGAGCAGTTTTTGATCTTGCTAGATGAAAGGTGTTTATTTGGCTCCTCTCTTTGATTTTTGTGAAGGATTTCTGTTTCCCTTTGGCTATGCAGCAATAAAGGCTTGCATCATTCAGAAACTCAGGGACACTTTCTATCAACCAGTTATTTCCTTGTGCCATTGCCTCAGTGCTATGCCATAAGTTCTTTCTTCTTGGAATTCTTGAATGCTTTACCACCCCCTCTCTTTTTTTTTTTAACTCCAACTTATCTCAGGAGTTTATATTTAAAAGCTATTTGCTATCAGAATATCCACTCTTCTCCTACAATCTGGGGTAACTTGTATTCCTGGCTAATTCTGTATTAACTATTCTTATCTGAATTTCTAGTTGGTCTTTTGCTATCTCTGAAAACATTGAATTTAAGTAACAGAACAATCCTGCTAGGCATGAAGAACTTGCTGCATGGTAAAATGGGTAGGAAAATATAAGTATCGATTCAGATAATATACACCTTTTTCTTAATGTCAGAACAAAATAGCTTTCTGGATTTAAGTTACTGTTACTATGTTTCTTTCAGATAATCTATAAAGGCAAAATGAGTAGTGGTTTATAAATGGAGAAATGCTTGTTTTAAGCATGGTGATATTGAAAAGAAAGTTCAATTTTTCACTTTGAAATTAAATCTATGAAGGTGATTACTTGACTTATGTTTTGAAAAGTTTTCGGTGAATTTTTCTAAATATTGGATATGTTTTTAAACATATCATTATTAATAACAGCATTATAATGTTGTTCAAATAAAATGACTTTTATTCATTGTAAATGTAATAATGAAAATAACTGAATAGGTTTGTAGCATTTAACACAGTAATTAATATTCTTTAATAAAGCTTTTAAAATCTATTTCTTTTCTTAAGTTTATTCTCTTACATGAACAAACAACTGAATGACCAGGAAAGACATAAGACCAAGTCTTTTTGTAAACTAAATTAATATCTTTTGACATTTGGCATGTTAAAAGCTTGACACTGGAAGTCAGTCAAACAAAATGTTGGTTTGGATATTTAATAGGGCCTTGGTGTACTTTCTTTTTCATGACTGGAGCTGTATTGATGACACCATTGTGCTTTTATGCTATTTCTCCTAGCAGAGTTTTGTGGGAACAGTAAGACACTCTTGTTTGTCCTGTCTTAATGTTTTCTTACAATTTATCTTCTTATGACTCCTCCTCATCCCTTCTCTCTTTCTCTCAGTCTCTGTCTTTCTGTTTTTTTGTGTCTCTGTCTATCTTTCTCTGTCTCTCTGTCTCTGTCTCTGTCTCTCTCTCTCTCTTTCTCTCTCTCTCTCTCTCTCTGTGTGTGTGTGTGTGTGTGTGTGTGTGAGTGTTTGTGTGTGTGTAGGGTGGATGAGGGAGAATGGAGGTGGATCTTAATGGCATGTATGTATAATGTTTTTTTCATGTATGAAGCTTTACATATATGTAAGTGTATATGTTCATGTGTGTGCATGTGCATGTACAGACCACATGTTAAAGCTGTGTAATTTGATGACTTTCACTCTGTTTACTGAGCAGGGTTTGGGTTGTCTAGCAAGGCAGCTTGACCCAGGATTTCCAGTCTTCCTCTGCTCAGAGTATAGGTGAGCAGACACACTCACTCAACACTGGGTACTGGGTTATCTGAACTCTTTTCCTCACATTTGTGTGGCAAGCACAATATCCCCTTAACTATTTCCCAGCTCCTATTATTTTTAAAAAAATGTTATTAGGAATTGGCTTTTACTTCCTTTATTTCTTTCTCAGCAAGTTCATTGATGGCATATATAAATATGTTGATTTTTTAATGTGACTTTGTATCACTCCAATTTGCTGGAACTGTTTGTATATAAGTTTTCTGTTGAAAATATTAAGGACAGGATTGCATTTTCTACAAATAGGGATCAATTGACTACTTCCTCTCCCATATGTATCCATGGTGGTATGTAAACATGGGCAGCACTGTGTAAATTAGTACACTGGTTTTCAAAACTAGACTTATGAGATAGTCTAGCTGTCACACACCAAGACAAATACTTAAAGATCCCACGTCCTACATCTGATATATGTTCAATGCATGTTTATTGCAATATTCACAATAGCTAGGAAATGGAATCGTTTCTTTTCCATTATGAACTTAATAGATGAAATGTGGTATATAGGGCCGGTGAGATGGCTCAGTGGTTGAGCGCTCTGACTGCTTTTCTGAAGGTCCAGATTTCAAATCCCAGTAACTACTAGGTGGCTCACAACCATCCATAATGAGATCTAATGCCTTCTCCTGGGGTACCTGAATAGAGCTGGAATGTATATATATATATATATATATGATATAATTTTAGTCAACTGAAAGGTAGCTTGCCACAGACAAACCTCACTTGGGTCCTTGCTCCATGGGCATATCTTGGATTCTGAGTAAAGGTGGGCAAGGATTTAACAAGAAGAGAGGCTGAGAAACAGACAGGACACAAAGGAGTGTGGATCTGAATGTAATTTGTCTCAAAGGGAGCAATAGTCTTATAAGTGACTTTTACACAAAATAGAGGAATGCCTACAAAGGACTGGCAGGGACCAATTGGGATAAAATTCAATGTTAAAAACTGGGATCAAAAGTAGCCTTCCTTAAGGTTTGCTTAATCTTAGAAGTCATAGGCAATGGTTTTGTGCCCTTGCAATAGTTCCTCTTCTAGTCTATCATATAATACCCCGGGCCCCTAGGTCATTGCAAATTCCTGTGTATGTTTGAAGCTCAACTATCTATAGTTCTAATTATCTATTCTGGTTTCTTCTTATAACACAACCTTTCTTATTCCTAGATAATAGTAAATTCTTGCATATGGTAGTAGTTTGCCCTGAGAATTCTAACTCTGTGGAACAGATAGTAATGCCTGATTTCTTTCATTATCTCTCTTACAGTACTAGAGGTAAATCTGAATGTCACTGAATAGGCAGCATCCTAGGTGAATTCAAAGACAATAGTTTGCTCAAGGAATGCCTAGGACAGGAATTCCTAGATGAGGTATCTAACTTAGCAATATGTCAAAATCAATCCTTAGAGGCACTTACAAAAAAGCAATATTAAGGGAAAACACACAGATCCATTTACCGACTAAAGCAAGGACATTGGAACATTCATTATACAGGTTACCATGAATACAGGAGACTAAGTTTCCGTGAAGTTTTCGCCTCGGGACCATGTCTAGGCTTTCCGGCCTGTCAGGTGGGTCACTACTGGTGTGTTTGTAGCAGTAGCTGAAATCAAGGCATTTGGAGGAAAATGGATGGAAGGAGAGTGTTTTGTTTGGTGAGTTAACACAGATTTGGAATAAGGTAATTAACATAGTTTTGCTCTCATACGGGTTTGAGGCCATTTTTATATAATTTCGTGCATGTGTGAGGTTGAGTGATAGTATTCTCTTGCAGAAAGATAGAAAACCTAATATATTACTTATCATAATGAACATAAAGGGGAGTTAGCAATTGCTGTATTATTGCTGTGATCAACCACTATTACCAAGGCAACTAGTAGAAGGAAAGCTTTTTTTGTCTTATCATTCCAGAGGGATAAGACTTTATCATGATGCCACAACTCTTCCCTGCAGCAGAGCTGGTGTTCCAGAACTCCTCCCACATACAGAGATATCTTGACTACTAAGAGGTCTGTCATAGCCAAGCTCACAGATGAGATACCGCTTGCCACAATACTGTGCCTACCTGGGACCTCAAGGGGCCCAGTGAAAGCAAACCATATCTGTCTTGCCCTGGTAGAGATACATTTTCCTTCTGGCCGAAAACTGGGCCTGGGCCAGAGCCACTGCTCCAGATCCAGTCCCACAACCATCGACAACTTTGATTCCCGGAAGCTCCACCACAACCAGTTCACAATCAGCTCATTGGAGGAACAGGATCGGGTCAGAAACAATAAGGCCAGTAAAAATCTGAGATAAACAAATGGTGAGAGGCAAATATAAAAATTGTAAAAGACCCAAAAAACACTGAAAGTTTAAAAAAATCAAGAAAACCAAAAAAAAAAAGAAAAGAAATATATATATATATATATGACCCTAAAGCCCTAACAAAATATACCAAATTTCTAAAAAATAAAATAAAATAAACAATGACAAACAAACAAACAAAACAAAAGCCTTAAAAAAAAGAAATTAAAAAAAAATCCTAAACTCCTTTAAAAGCCCTAAAAGACCCTAATACCCTAAAATACTTTAAAATTCAAAAGAAATCAAGAAACATCCATCCCTCTCCAAATATAGACCTCAAGAAAACCCTAAAATCCCAAAAAATCCAGAAATATTTTTAAATCATAAAAAACTAAAACCCTACATAAAATCCCTGTCATTCAAGCCCCCCATCCTAAAAACTCTAAAATACTTAAAACTCCCTAAAAGACTCCTAAAATCTTAAAAAAGAAAACCCTAAAACACTTTAGAATCTTTAAACAAACACTAAAAGAGACCTAAAAAGCTTTTAAAATAACCTAAAATACTTTATATTTATCTATCTACCTATCTACCTTTCTACCTATCATCTACCTACCTACCTACTTAACTACCTACCTACCTATCTTATCTATGTATCTTATCTATCTATATCTATCTATCTATCTGTCTATCTGTCTATCTATCTATCATCTATCTATCTATCTATCTATCTATCTATCTATCTATCTATCTACCTATCTACCTACCTACCTATCTATCTATCTATATACTTTTTACGGTTTTTCAATACAGTGTTTCTCTGTGTAATTCTGCCTGTCCTGGAAATCACTTTTTAGACAAGGCTGGCCTTGAAATCAGAAATCTGCCTGCCTCTGCCTGCCATATGCTGGGATTAAAGCCATTGGACATCACAGAAAGGAGACCCGAAAATACTTAAACAAACAAACAAAACAAAAAATAAAACAAAAATACAAAACAAAACAAAACAAACAAACAAAAAAACAGGAACTCTAAAAAGACCATTAAAATTCTAAAAACACTTTAAAAATGCCCTAAAATTCCCCAAAATCTCAAAAACCCTAAAAAGACCTTAAAAATTGTAAAAGCAAAACAACAAAAAAACAAAAAAAAAAACAGAAGAACAAAACAAACAACAACAACAACATGTCTTTAAAAAGTTGCCTGAAACACTGAAGAAACCCTAAAATTATTTTTTATATGAAAGAACCTTAAAAAAAATCCTAAAAGCCATAATTAAAACTTTACACACCCTAAAGAAAAATCTAAAATTCTAAAGAGAATTCAAGAAGTCTTACTAAAAAAACAAATGAAACAAAGAAACAAAATATAAAACAAACTAATGAAAAAAAAACAACCTAAAACTCTAAAATAACCTTAAAAAAAATAGAACCCCAAAAAAGACACTAAAAACCGCAATGCCCAAAAACCCTGTGTACTGTGGCATGAGAATAGGCACACACGAATATATTAAAGAAACAAATGAATTTGAATAAATAAATACAAATATTTTGACTTTAGGCCATGTTTCTGCTATAAGCATTAAAGTTGGCAAAATCAGAGCTGGCAAGAAGGCTCAGCAAGTCAAATTTCTTTTTTTGCTCCCTGGCATCTGGATTTCAAGGACTGAATCCATATGGGAGAAAGGGAGAATTTCACTGAGTTATTCTTATACACAATAAACAAGCAAAAATAATCAATCTGTAATAATTAAGGCCAAATGTTGGCTATTGCATTAACTGTGGTGGAATTAGAACTGGTTATGTTATAAATGTTGCTGAATTCCAAATTGGTTGATGAATGAGTTTTACTGGGATTCCTTACAGGAATATGTGTGAGGGATTACTTACAGGAGCAGAAATGACTCAGGGACAGCTGTACCACCAAAGCCCACCCCACTATGGTCCACAAAAAACGGGAACCTGGAGAATAGAGCAGACAGCTCAACAGGTTGGAGAGAATCCTTTCAATGTAGCTCAGTGGATCTAAACCTCTTCCAGGCAAGGTAGCTCCAGCTCCCTCTTGTTTCTGCTTCTTTCAGACAACTAGTCTCAACTTCACCAAGACTCTGTAAGACCCCCAAAGCTGGGCCTCCACTCAAGTCCCAGGATGAGCTGCCCAGCACCCCAAAGACTCAAGAGAAAACCACACCTAATGCAAACTGCAAGAGGTTTTATTATCAGGTAGCTGAGGAGGAACTCCTTCTGCCGTGCAGGGCAGGGGAGTTTGACCCTGAGCAGTAACATTACAGGACTTTAACAGCTAGCTGAGGAATTGGAAGAAGTTGGGAGGAGAGTTGGCTATAGGTGGGGGTGTAGTTGGGGAGTAGTCTGCACCTCCTCTCTATATCCATATCCTTGTAGGTTTTCCTACAATTATCGCATCTCTGGCTGTAAGTCACAGAAACAAAAAGGCTTTTGCTGGCAATAGAATACAAAGAGCTTCCTTCTGATGTTTATTTAGAGATCAAGGGAAAAAAAAAAAAAAGGTTGGGAAATGTCCAGGGGCTCTTCCTTCCAGGGATAAATGCTATAAGACAGGGTCTCACATACCCTACTCCTTCTAGTAAATAGTTCTAATATTAGAACTAGGAAAATTAAACCTCTGGCCCAGCTGTCAAATAAAGCCAACATGAGGTCACATCTTCAGAATTTGTTACACTGAGAGCCCCAGAAGCCCTTTAATGAGACTAAAGAGTTTCTCACCTGAGGTGGGATGGAGGGAGGAGGTTCAGTTCCTGAGCCAAGCCCAGTTAGTGCAAGCAGGGCTGGGCCAGTGGGCCTCGGTGGGGCCAATAGGAGGAGCCAGACACAGGCTGGAGGAGCAGCAGCAGAGCTTGTCACAAGAACCAGTTAGGGTCCTTTTCATCTGGGTTTATGGTTGTTAGAAAGGTGGTGTCAGGCCAGGATAGGATGCTCTATTTGAAATTGATGTGGTCCCATTGTGGTTCCTGGTACCTATGTATTGTTTGTTTGTTTGTTTGTTTGTGTGTGTATGTCTGTGTGTGTGTCTGTGTGTCTGTGTGTCTGTGTTTGATTTTTTTCAGCAATTCCCAGGAATCATTTTTGATCAGTTATAGGGCCTTCAAGTGAGCTGGCAGGGGTTGGGAAAAAGGAACACCAGGGTCAAACATTCTCCCTGCTTCATTAGGTCTCCCATGGAGGAGTTCAAAGGGTGTAAGTATAAATTTCCCTGGGAACTAGGAGAAGGTTAGGAGTGTTGTTTAATCTTTTCTGCTGGTCTCTAAAGCCAATCTAGTTAAGGTTTACTTTAATGTTCTATTTATCTGCTCTACCTGTCCTGAAATCTGGGGTCTATAAGCAATTGTCTTATCTGAGCAACGAAGGAGGGGATGTTGTCTGATGAAATTACCTTAGGGATGTCAAATATTGGGAAAATTTCCTCTAATATCTTCTTTACCATGGCATTGGTGGTCTCCTTCTTAGTGTGGAAGGCTTCCATTCACCCTGAAAAAGTGTCTAAAAAACTAATAAATATTTATTACTGTACTTGGCTGGATTAACGTCAGTAAAATTTATTGCCCAGTATGCCCCTAGCAGGTCACCTCTTAGCTGCTTTCCCGGGGCGAAGCCTGAATTTTAACTGCTAGCAACAGAGTATTCCCAGAAGACTGACAAGGGAATAAAACACCCAGTTCTAAGAGCCTTTTGAGGTGAGGTCTGATGCCCTTGAAGGCCTCTTTGTTCATGGGGTATTATCATACCCCAATAGGAGTCGCACCAGCTTTGAGCATCACAACGATGGGGGCACCCTTTTTGTCATTTTTATACCTGCAGTCTCTGGCCAGGCTTGAGGATATCTCTCTAACCAGTTCCCTTCTAGAACTTTTCTCTAACAGGTTTGAGGCTCACTTTATCTATATTAGTTTTCTGATTTTCAAGCTAAAATTATAGAGATGGTGGAATCCAAGAGACTGAAGTTCCTTCTGAAAAGAAACTTATGTGGGCTTTTATTTTGATAGTAAGTCTCTCCCCAACAATGGGGTGGAGCATTCAGGAATGATGAGAAAGTAATGAGTTACTTGGCTTCTTCTTAAATCAACTTTATTATCAGTGGTCCAAGAGTATGGATTCTGACAAGTAGCCACTATTACTACAGTTTTCTTGTTCTTCAATTTCCCCAGTGGCTCTTTCAGAACTAAAAATTCTGCTCTGGTATCAACAAGAAAATATGTTGTGGTCGCCTCCACAGTTAGGATTACCCTAGGCTCGGGGAGGGGGGCCTGAGGCCCATCTGCCCTAGGCATTGTCATCTGGGTTAAGGACCTTGGGAGGACTGATATCTATTTTTTTGGGGGGGGCAGTCTTTTGCCCAGTGTCCATTTTTTTTTTTTATTGGTCCTTATCTAGAGGTGGTTGCAAAGGTCCTCTGGAGTTTTGACATCTTTTTGGTGCTGTGTTACCCAGGTACACTGTCTGCCTACATCCTCCTCCCTTTCTATAATATTCCTTATCACCTGGAATTATATCCAAAACCCTAGTTAAATTTCTTACAGCCTTCTATCTCGTATAATTTATCTTTTTTCAGACTCTCTCTTTACTCTTTCTCTTTTTTCTTCTCCAGTCTCTCTCTTATAGTACACTTTTTCTGTCTCCTTAACCAGATCTTTCAAAGATAATATTTGCAGACTCTATAGACACTGTAACCTTTTAATGTCAGAAGCATACTGGCCAATGAAAGCCATGGCCATCGCTGCCTGCTGGCCCTCTGATGTAGGGTCAAAGTGAGTGTAAGGCCTGTATGGTTCTAAGAGGTGCTCAAAAAACACTGCTGGGTGCTACTTTTCCTCTTGTAGGATCCCTCTTACCTTGGCCAAATTAGTGGGGCACCTGCCAGCTCCTTTCAGCCCTGTTACTAGAGCCCAGAGGAAAACTGTCAACTGCCCCCTACTGTGAGGACTTTTAGGGTCCCAGTCAGGACTTGTCAGAGGCAAGCCTGCATCTATTTCATTCAGAAGATGTGACAGCCATTCATTGACCCCTAGCATGTTCTTTCTTGCCTCCAGCAGTATCTTTTTTTTCTCCTCTGTGGTGAAAAGAATGCTCAAATTCTGTTGACAGTTATCCCTAGTGGGCTGATGAGAGAACATGAGAGATTACATTAGATGAGTATGGCTAGAGGGGTTTCCAGAAAAGGGGGCATGATATGCCTTCAAATTATAGGATCAGTAGAGGAAAATGGCCAGTACTAAAGGGACTGCAGTTGTCTGGGTTCTGATGGAGGAGGGCCATAAGTATATAAAGGCAGCACTGTGCAGTCTGTTTCCTCTAGGTTCCGAACTCAACAGCCTCAGGTTCCAGCTGCTGGTCCCACCCCCACATCTCCAGCGGCACCTCAGACATGTTGAGAGGTCTGGGAGGGGACGAGTTGGGGATATGGTGGTAGGGTGTTATGCCATTGTGGAGGTTCTTCTATCTCTGGATATATCTTTGTGGGAGCCAGGGTTGCAGTTCAGACTCCACTATTTTTATCTCGGTTTTTTTTTTTTTTTTCTCTGAGTGGCAGAGAGTTAGGTCTCAGGAGTCTGGCTTTTTCCACTGAACTCAAGGTTTCAACAAGGATGGGGGGGGGTCCTTGGCTAATTTTTTTTAGATGAGATTCTATGGCACTTGATTTGGTTGAGACCCTGGTCCCCTCTGCCTAAACAACATTTTAAAGGGCAGAAATCACAATCAAATCAAGAGTGTCCTATGGTGTTAAACCAACACCAAAAATGTGCCATTCCCTAGAGCAGAAAGTTCTTCAAAATCTCTTTCTGACATCTACAGACGGGTTGTGAATCCTAGTCTTAATTTCAGTCCAAATCACAAGACTCATACGAGGGGAGTGCTAATAGTCTGTCTCATTGTCAGAGTCACATTCAGGGAGACAAACAAGATATACACACAATAAATTACGATAACTGCAACCAGTACCCAATCAGACAGCCGAGTAAGCACACTCTTAACTTTGCACCCAGTAACAGAAACAGATGACTGAGTGAGCACACTCTCACTTGGCACCCAGTAACAGAAATGGATTGCTGAGTGAGCACCTTTCAATTGGCACACAGTAACAGAAACAGATGGTTGAGTGAGCACCACTCAATTAGCACCTAGTAACAGAAACAGACGGGTGAGTGAGCACAGTCTCAATTGGCTCCCCGATGGGAAATACCCAGACATCCCTGGAGCTCCCTCAGACCTTCTGGGATGTCTCCCAGGTTGGCAGGCAGTTACTCCTGACACATCTGTCAGTAACCCTCCCCTCCATCCCAGACAGGGAATTTGTTGCTCTCATGTGCACAGGCTACTGTAAACTAAGAATACAAAATTCAAAAAAAGCCTGCAGACAAAGACATAGACAATGACATAGACAAAGGCAGGATCTTACCTCTCAGCAGGGATTTCTGAGAACTGGGGTAGGCCACAAATCTCAGCAAATGAGCACCCACATGTAAGACCACCAAAAGCTGGGCCTCCACTCAAGTCCTAGGATGAGCTGGCCAGCACCCCAAAGACTCAAGAGAAAACCCCCCCTGATGCCAAATTCAAGAGTTTTTACTAAATCTAGCTGAGGACAAACTCCTTCTGCCTTGCAGGGCAGGGGAGTTTGACCCTGAGCAGTAAGAACAGGGGGTTTTAACAGCTAGATGAAGAATTGGGAGGAGTTGGGAGGAGAGTTTGGGGGAGATGGGGAGAGTTGGGAGGAGTTGGGAGTAAACTTGGCTATGGGTGGGGAGTAGTCTGCATATCCTCTCTATCTCCATATTCCTATAGGTCTTCCTACAATTATCACATCTCTGGCTGTAAGGCACCGAAACAAAAAAGGCTTTTTGCTGGCTATAGAGAACAAAGAGCTTCCTTCTGGATGTATTTTAGAGATTAGGGAAAACAAGGTTGGGGATTGTCCAGGGTTTTACCTTCCAGGGAGAAATGCTCTAAGCCTTGGCCTCATATTTCTATTTTGTACCTCATCTTTCTGCATATGAGAGGGACTCTCAGCTTTTATTCCTTTCTCTGGCAGGGAGAAGCCTACTGACTTTTGTCAGTTTGAGGGACTCCTTGAAGCTCTTTGAAGGTGTTTGCCTTCCTGCTTAAAGAGCTTCCTGGATTTCTTTTGAGTTGTTTATCTCTCTGCTTAAGGAGCTTCCTATAGGGTGGAAGGTTTCAATCCTCTGAGGATACTATTATACAAATGTATATTAAGGGCTTTTGGAGTTATAGTAGTAATAAATTCAATGTTTCTTGTATGTACAGTTAATAATTTTATGTCACAAAATAATATTATACTAATAATTATTTAAACTGTGTCTTATACTGCTAATATGGTTTCACATATACATGGGAGTTTGGTAGCCTCAGGACTCTGTCCAGGTAGCTGGATCATGTTAATGAATTTTACACTCAGATTGCCATTCATTTTATTTTTAGTTTCCAATTTCAAGGGCACACCATTTACTTTGCGACTACCAGTACTTTAGATTTTTTTTTTATTTTCATGACAGGGTTTCTGTGTATACCCCCAGCTGTCTTGAAACACACTTTGCACAGCAGCCTGGCCTCGAACTCAAAAATCTGCCTGCCTCTGCCTCCAAAGAGTTGGGATTAAAGTCGAGTGCCACCACCACCTGGCTAGTACTTTAGATTTCTAAATGGTCCCCTCTGGTAAGTTGGAACAGGAAGAAAATTGTACAGCTAGTCCCCAAAACACACAATCCTGATTAGGTGAGAAAAAGTATAATCGAGGCTGTGTACCCAACATATCCAGTATAGCCCACAAAGGGCATGGTACCTGATACCTGCATTGACATTTTTTTCGGTCCTGTCAGAGATTAGAGAAACTAGACAAGGAATAGATGTTTTGTTCAAAGTGGTTTGGGAATCCACACCATTGAATTTCCCAAGTGACTGCATTAAAGAATGTTTGGCCCAGGCATGTGGGGCTTCCAGCTGAAGTTTAAATCACCCTTCCATTAGGTAGGTCAGTTTTCCCCAACAACTTAAGTATTAGTTCAATTTTGGTTTTGGTTTTGTCCAGGATCTTATTATGTAGCTCAGAGTAACCTGGAACACACTGTGTAAACCAGGCTAGCCTCAAAATCACAGAGGATTCTGACTCTGGAGTGCTTAGGTTTAAACACAAGTGCTATTACCACTCCTAGTCCCAATAATTGAAGTTTTAGTGAGTCAAGATTTGTAGCAGGACCGGGGAACCTTGTCTCATACAAAGGATTACAGGAATCCAGTTCTTTTTTTTTTTTTTTATCTATCCAGGCCATAGTTCTTCCATGTTAGTTTTTTCACATGCATGGCCAAAATACACCCTTAGCTATTGGACTAGTGTCTACCAGGATGCCGCACATGCACACTGTAGTGAAGTCTGCTTGGCAGTCCAAGAGACCTGGAAGCACTCATGAGTCAAAGAGTTTCAAAAGGAACTCAACTCCTGGAGCTTTGGCATTCTCATAACCCACATATTCATACCCTATCCCCTTGTTAGTCTGGTGTACAGATCCATGTGCTCTCTTTTAGTAATATCTTATTATAAGTGCCCTTTAAGATTGATTTCTGGCATAGCTAAGCCTTTGCCAGTGTTCAAATGTCCTAGAAAGTCCTTGAGCTGACCATGGGTTTGGAATTCAATGTTGCCTATTCAGTGACATTCAGAATTGCCTTTGGTATTACACTATCACTTAGAATAAAAGCCAAATCACTCCCACATACAGGAATTTACAATGGTTTAGGCAGTAGATCTGGCTGTGGTTTTAGGGTAATGAGATGGTTAGCTAGAGCCAAACTCCCTAATTAGAAATATGACTTGGGTGTGAAAGCCATTGCCCTAGGAGTGTAAGACCTCACACCTGGCTTCTAAGACTTTAGGTGACCTTAGATAGGGCTGACTTTGTCTCAGTTGTTTTATTGACCAGTTCCTGCCTGTCTTTGTGTTTACATTCCTCTGTTTTGTGTAAGAGCCATTAAGCACCCAGTAACCTCATTTGTACTTTGCCAATGTGTCACCTAACTTCCCTATTTTCTTGTGTATAAAAAGTTTGATGCTCAATTTGACAAATGACATTCAGATAGTACACAATCTCACGTGTTCATCTTTCTGTCATTCGCAGACTCTTTGCCCATCTCGGACTAGTGACTCTTTCCATGCAGAAAGAGGGACCCAGAGGGTCTGTGGCAACAGGACCAAAAACAGATTTCTTGCTATGGGAGCAGTGAGAAATGGGCTAATTTTTATTTCCTCATGAAAAGAATGGAAGATCTGGATGTCACTTAATGCATGATAGAAACTCTCTTGACATTTAACACAGACCCTGTGATCGTGCCCTTTCCAATCTGCTAGCCAGTATTCTGTCAGGGATTTCTTAAGTTAGTGATATTGAAATTAGAATGTTTCCAGGTCCCTAGTTGACAGTCTGATGCAGAAGGCTCCTTTTGAAGGAGCACCATTTTTGCACTTGTAGTGCCAGGTTGTTCATAAGATGTGTTTCCAGTAGGAAATGTAAAAATGGGCTTTAGGGGTACATCTGGCCAGAGTTGAAGGATGTTCACATATATAGTTATCATTTAGCCTGTATGCCCACTCTGAGTGCTGCCACTGACTCAATGAAGTTGATCAGCCATAATCTAGGTTTGCAGAGACATATAAAATTATTGACACTGGTTGTCCTAGGTTAGAGAATACTAACTTTTGGATCATTTGTCCCTGTCCTAAGGGATGGCTCTGGTCTTCTTGTCATTCCACTGTTGGGGAAAACTGCATATCAAAAAATAATGTCTCCCATGTTGGTAGATGGAGTATGTGATTTTTTTTATACTTGAAAATGGATGTGACAAATGAAGCTGGGTCCAAGTAAATCCTTATCCCAACTGAGTCAGACAAATACAGTAGATAACAGAATTAGCAGGGCCCACAAAGCAGGGGAAGATCAGTCCAAGAAAGTAGTAAAAAAAAAAAAATCTGTTCATGCTGTAGGCAGCCAGCACCTAAAAGATGGTGCTGGTCTCCGGTACACCATCACAGTAAACAACACCACTGAGCAGGTGCTAGACCAAATCTGGCACCAACCCCTCCTGAGTGGGTGCATGCAAATTAACATGTCTGCAGACTGACCAACCCTAGCAGGACGCATAGCCTTCCTTTACCAGGAAGAGGTAGGCGAAACATCACCCCAGCAATTGTGTTCCTCTTTTCTTGCCTTTGGGAGGGCCTCAGCAAACCTAGCGCTTTCTGAGCTTCCTAAAACTTGGAAGTTTTATTTGCTTCTGAGTTGTAGGATCCTCCATCCTCCTTATAGGAAAAAATGTATGAGAATTTTGCTTCCTATAAAAACCCAGCAATGTTATATGTGTAGTTTTTTTTTTGTTTGTTTTGTTTTGTTTTAATCTCATGTCTGTCCCCAGCTGCAGATAGTTTTTGTTTGAAATTCTAGTGATTCTTGAGAGTGTATAAAAGAAAGAGCTCCTGAGAGGACCTAGGGCAGATGCTGCTCCTGCTGCACCTGCTTTTGTTATCACAGGATTAAATGAGCAATGCCCTTGTCAATGGAGCAAGTTTGTGGATTTATTTGTGTCAAAGGGCACTGATGGACATACATTGCTGCAAGGAGAAAAACAAGTGCATAATTTAGCATTCTTAGTGATTAGGTAAGGTTAGGTTATCTGAATTTATCTGAAGGCCAAGCCAAATGAAATGTTGTTTTGATTCCTTTTTGGGAATACAAAAATCCATGTCTCAAACTTATATTTATAGATTTTGTCAGTTGCTTTTAATGTGTTAGTGTTATGAAATATTACATGGCAAGGGAATACATTTGCTGGGCCCATGCATGTTGTGACCTTCAGAAATTACACCACGGAACAGACCTGGTATAAAGGGAATGATTGGGAGAGGGTAGAGGAATGAGGAAATGGGGGAGGTATAGAGGCTTAGAGACAGAAACAAAACCATTAGTCAGAAAAATATGGGGCAAAAAACAGATAGAGGGGAAGCTGAAAACAAAGAGAGAGACAGAGCTATAGAAACAAGAACAATGGGAACAGAGAGGTTGGGCCTAGAACAGAGAGAGGGGGCTAATCAGTCCTTTTATCCTGCCTTGAAGTTAGCAGTTTAGTTTCTTTCAAGAAGAAATATACTTTCAATGAATTTTGTAAGTTAACAGGAAATATTTTCATCTCTGAGAGCAATGTTAATTTTAAAGTGTTTATAGTACATTTTTGTGGGACTACTTTCTTAAGAACAATATAAGCCAGGTATGTTGTCACATACCTGTAATAATACCTACATGGAATGCTGAGATCACCTGGAACCTAAACATTCTAGAACTTCTTGGACAATACACAACATACTATGTGCCTATTTCAAAAATGAAATGAAGTGAAATAAAATCAACCCAATGTACCTTCTTTATTTGTATCTCTTACCTTTGGAAACTAATAAGATAATGAATCAAAAAATAAATAAATTTCAATTATCTGTATGGATGAAAACAATTTTAAATGTTAAGAAGGTTAAAAAAATCACTACAGTGATGGTGAGGAAAGAGCCTGGGTGGGAAATGGGACAAGAACGTGAACATGATCAGGTATTGTGTGTGTGGGGAACATAACTGAAGTGCTGAGGAAAAGCAAAAAGAATGGAAACAGGCAACTTTTTGAGGTAGGAGGTGAGAAAACCCTCGGTTATATCAGAGACCTGGGAGGTGAGAGACCCTAAGGACTCAAAGGGAGGGACCTTAGAAGAAATGCCCTACAGTGGGGAGAGGGAACTTGTAGAGTCCTCCTCCAGTGGAGGGACAGGACATCAAGTGGAAAGATTGAGTTACCATCCCACAGTAAAAAGCTCTAACCCAGAATTGTTCCTGTCTGAAAGAACTGCAAGGAAAAAACATGGAAAAAAGCCTAAAGAAAAGGAGATCCAGTGACAAGACCAAATTGTGATAAAGCTCAAGGAGAGGCATCAAGGCCTGACACTATTACTGATGCTATTCTGTGCTCACAAAAAATGGGCTTATCATGACTGCTCTCTGAAAGACCAAGCCAGCAGGTGAAAGAGTCAGATGCTCAAATTTATATGCAACCAATAGACAGAAGCTGGGAACCCCTGTGGATGAATTGGGGAAAAGCTGGAAGAAGCTGAGGAAGAGGTCTACCCGGTAGGAGGACCAACAATCTCAAATAACCTGGACCTCCCAGGATGTCTCAGACACTGAGCCAGCAACCAGGCTTCATACACCAGATGATATAAAGCCACCAACACATATACAGAAAAGGACTGCCAGGTCTGGACTCAGTCAGATGAGGTCCATCTAATCCTCAAGGGACTTCAGGCCCCAGGGAGCAGGGAGGTCTGGTGGAGAGGGGACAGGATGGTGGGGACATACTCTTGGAGATGGGGATTGTGGGCTTGGGGCCCTGGGAGCATGGGGGCATGTAGGCAGGAGATATGGGGTGTGGAACAGTAAGAGGGGGAACTAGGAGAAGAATAAAATCTCGACTTTAAAAAAAAGTATAAGAATAAATTTTAAATAATTCAACTATATTAGCGTGTGGAATTTCAGTCCACAGGACTATATACCATTCACATATTCATTTAGATTTCCTTTGGAAGTTAATATAAAGATGCACTTACACTTAAACAAGAAAATGATTAAAGATATTTAAAAATAAAGAAGTTCTATTTTGACTCTAAAGGTATAACTGCTAGTTAACTTTGTAATCACATCACTGGGATTAACTTCCTTCTCAGAATCATCAGAATAACAAGGATTAAAGAAGCTTTAAAACTCTGTTTCATAGGAAACAAAAAAGTTAGAGATTTTTTTATTTGTTTTATATATATATATATAACCAGCAAGTGAAATTTTTTCATGCTTCATTTTTCTGAAGATGGGAAAGTAGAAGAGTACTTCAGATTATTCTCCATGATGGCTCTTTTAAACATAGACATTTTTTTTCTCAGTTCTCCATCTACACCAAAAAGCATATCTTAGTTCTTGGTCCCCAAGTTCATCAAAACCTAAAACAGAAAAGTACCTCTTATTAAATAAATTCCCAAGGATACAAATATGAAAGATTCTGTGCAGATGATGTATAGGGTAAAGGTTAAGGTCAGGATTAGGATTAGGGTTAGTGTTAGGGTTATGTTTAATAAAGCAGGATAATTATAGTGTTATTAAAGTATGAGGTACATCTGAGGTCAAATTCCCATTTTATCATTTCATATCTTTAATAATTCATACAAAGCCATTAGGATTTTATGGATAATAGCAGTCATTTCAGTCAGAAATAATTCAAAATAATAAGTAGTTAAAACTTTATGATTATTAAAACATATTTAGATTCCTAAGGTCATTTTATGGACCATGTGCAACATACCTCCATGGACTTCTCATGCATCTTTAACTGCTTCCAGGGTCTGGTTCTGACTACATTTGGACAGTTTCAATGCCTGTTGTTCTTTTTGACAACTATTCTACAAATGTAAAAGGAAAACATTAGTATAACAATTCTGTTTATTTTTGTTGTTATTGCCATGCAACATGCATGGTAGTCTAACAATAAAACACTAAATGTATATCTAATACTAAAACATTTATGTGAGCAAAAATAATTCTATATGAAAGTTAAAAGGAATAGTTTTCCAACTGATTTAAAATTTTAACAACTATTTTGACTAAATATATGTATATTTTTACAATAACATGAAATAAAATTATGCTACCAATTGTGGGGTAGGAATTTTTTTTAATGTGAAAGAGTTTTTCATAATGCACAGACTGGCCTTAGCCTCTCAAGTTCTTATGTTTATAGGCATGCACCATGTATACATGAACTCGGTAAAATCCTAGTCTTGGAAGCTTAGATTGGTTTTCTCTAGGTTCCAATCTCAAGCAACATATAGAAGTAGTAACATAAAGTTCTCATTGTATTCTTTAGGGTTGCACACAACCATGATAATTTGCATTAAAAAAAAATTAAGACAAGCCCTTTACACCTTTTCACCTTGGGCTACTACAATCCTGTTTTGCCCTTTATTCACTGTGATCAATTTTTTACCTCACATTTGCACTCAAATCATCATAATTAAGTAAAATTACCTCTAATTTGCAATGCTTATCTTTAAAAAAAGTGCACCTGCATACATTTGGAGACAAAGGGTTAATATTGGGTGTCATCTTTGATTTCACAGTACTGTTTCAGAGACAGAATCTCACTAAACCTAGAGCTCATCATTTATGCTACACCTGGTGGCTACAAAGATCTGGAGATCTTCTTTTCTCTGAACTAAATCTGAGATTGGTTGTTTTAAAATGCTCACAACCACACCAACTTTTTTTTGTTGTGGTGGTGGTGGTTTGTTTTTAGTTTTGCTAGTTTGTTGTTGTTTATTTTGTTGTTGTTGGTGGTGGTGTGGGCATTCATCCCAATGCAGGGAATATAAGCTGGGGTCTCCATGCCTACACGGGAGAAAGATTACCAATTAAACCATCTTCCAGCCCTGTAAATCAATCTTATTGGGCCCACATGCAGCATATGACACATTTAGGGATCTTTTCTTCTTTAAAACTTTCCTTCACTCATGGTAGTTTTCTTTCTACCAGTGGTTCTCTTCCTTTACTGGCTCCCTCTCACCAGCTGCCATATGCAGAATTACAAATCTTGAAGTACCCTGCTGTTCTGTCTTTAGACTCCTTATTTACAGGGATGATCACTTTCCCTTGAAATGTCATCCAGAGTCCAATGTTTAAAAACTGTCTTCAATTGGAGTATTTATTATTTATCTTTAGTTCCTATCTCTTTCCAGAACTGACTCATAATGCCAGGTTCCTCAATGCCTTCTGAGGCAAGAATGAATTTGCTGTTCCTTTCAAATTGAATACTTTCCAAACTATTAACCAGTAAATAAAATAAAATAGTTAATATGATTATCGTTGTCTCAGATCTTACTTGGAAACCATATGATGACTACAGTGATTGGTAGAGTAATGGAGGCATGATCTAAAATTGTTTGCTGATATGATATTCTTCCACAGGAAAATTCTTCCAGGGCTGTTGAGATTGTTTGTTTCCATCCTCTGTTGTTACTAAATCTTTACTAAATTTAGGACTGTAAGAACTGATTTACCAAATTGAGTTGGTTTTTTAATATAAACAACAGAGTCCAGGTGAAACCAATAAATAAGCTTTCTCTCTTCTTTGAACTCTGATATATTGTGTTTTTTTTTTTTTTTTTTTTTTTTTTTTGTAGTCACTGGTAATCATCTCTTGATCTTTCTGCAAATGTCTGCCTCTTGAAAATTTATGATCTGGTATACCATAAAATGCCTAGTCGTTTTCATTGATAGAGTATGCAATCAATAGTTTATATCTCAGTAAGACTAGAACAGAAGCAAGGATAGATAGATAATGGAACTTAATTTAGTTTCATATGCTGAACTCAAGGCTAGTTGTTCCATTCCTACTTAGTAATACTAGGTTAAATATTAAGTTTTTTTATGGTACCAACCACTGATTTTTCTTTTTCTTCATTGAATTTCTGTACATCCATATCAGACTTCTGAAATGTAGTTATATACTGCTCACAAAATTTGTTGTTGATGTTCTTCCTGTAAAGCACAGTAACAAAAGCAGGCACATTTCATACCAATATGAAAAAGAACACTCAAAACAAATTCAATTGAACATTTCATACTATAAAAAGAAAAATAGCAGTATAAAATATCTAATGGGAAATCATTATAGATTTTCCCCTAACATATTATCAGAGAGGTTTTCATTTACGTTTTAGCTTTTCAAAATTAAAGAAATATAAACACACACAACACACACCTAACACACACACACACACACACCCACACACACACACACACACACACACATATATATATATATATATACATGTACAAAATTTAATTATATTTCAATGTGTTTTTTTTTTCATTATTTTCTACCAAATATAAGTTCTAATTTATTTTTCATACATTGCCTTAGTAAAGACAGTGCAAAACATGTCAACTAAAATATACAAATTGTCTGCATATGTAATTGTAGTTGTTCCTTTTGAATATTGTTAAACATAATAATCCATAAATTACATTCCTAAGACTATGTGCAAGACTTCTGTATTTCCACAATGAATGTAAATTAAAATTTAAATCTCATTAACATTGACTTAAAGCAGAAAATAAAATTTTCATAGATTTCTATGAATTAGATTTAGTTTGCTTGAAGGCATGATGTTATAGGGTTAACTGTTTAGACAAAATCAAAGCCAAACATTTTTACTAAAGAATCAGACATGATATAATTTTTTTAAACTTCAGCCACATATAATTTTTAAAATGATACACATTTGACCCTACAAATATAACAACTCTACCTCTCTCGTTCGTTCGTTTTGCAAAATCTTTCTAATTTCTGGTTGCTACCTTTGAAAGATTCTTTGACATAAGTTTCCATCCATTTTCTCTTTATGTGAAGCGTCTTATAAATGTCATCTATATTAAAAATAAAGGGTCATTTTGAAGAAAAAATAGATGATTCCATGTATTCAAGTAAAAATAGATATAGATAAATTTCATTCAATAATGCTATGGAAACTTAAAATTAAATGATAGATATCACAAACATGCTTCATACTTTAGAATACTTAGGGTTTGGTATGTTCAGATGAAGGATGTTCAACAGTAAAGTCTACAGAAATGTTCCACAACATAGAAAAAAACAGTCCATGTATTTTGGATAAGAAATATCTAATCTTATCTGAACTTTAATTTCTGTAAGGAAAATAATTTTGAGCTTCAAGAACAGTTTTCAAAAGAACAAATGCACAAAACAAAGGATCAAAAGTATACTTAATTCTTCATAGGGAAACACTTTTAATAAAGGCTAATTCTTTTCCAAATCTAAAAAAAGATGATGCAACTGAAAGAACAAACTTGACTGTGGAACTGTTAGACCCATTGTTTAAAATATTCAATTAAAATAAGAGGGCAGCCGGGCATATTGGTTCCCATGTTAATCCTAGTATTCTGGAGGAAAAGGCAGAGAGATATTTGTGTGTTCCAGGTTAACCTGGTCAACATACTGAGTTCCAGGACAGTCAGAGCTACAAATGAGACCCTGTCAGAATCAAACCTGCGTTTGATTCCTAGCACCTACATAATGTGCACAAATATCTCCAACTCCAGTTCCAGGGGATGTGATGCCCTGTTCTAAATTCTGCATGCACCAGGTACATATGTATATGACTCACAGACATACTTATAGGCAAAATACCTATATAAATAAAAATAGATAAAAATGTTAAAATCTATGTTTAAAACAATGATCTCCAAGTTTTTTTTTAATCAAAATAAAATTATTTCTAAAGTGAATTGGTAATTATATTTCAGAACATATCCTTTAAAAAAACAATTGAAGAAAATTATGGTAGGAACTTTTGATCAGTAACTGCTGCAGTTCATGAAAATTGTAATGCTTCAGAAAATGTTTAGTACCTTTCTAGCATGCACAGTTAGCTTTCAGTAACTAGGATGAAGCTATATTTCGGTATACATGTTTAATATTCTCACCATACATAGTACTAGACAAAATCAGATTATTAAATGATTATTCTGCCTCCTCTAAATAGAGCAAATCCTTCAGTTGAAAAAAAAAATAATTTGGTAAAATGGGTAACTTGAAAGAAGCAAAATATTATTTTTTAAAAATATAATATTGTTTCATGGGAGTAGAGTTATGGCTCAGCAGTTAAGAGTACTTCCTGTTCTTTGCAAAGGACATAGGTTTGGTGTCTAGCACTCATATGGTGGCTCACAACTATCTGACTCCAGTTCCAGGTATCTGAAATAATCAACTGATATCTGAACAACAGGTACACATGTGGTGCACATATATAACTGTAAGCAAAACACTAATACACATAAATAAGTCCAAAAATAGGTATTAGGAGCATTGTTTAGTAAGCCATGTAAGATGTTTTTTTGTGTATGATCCTAGTATTGGAAGCTTAAGCAGGAGATTTCCAGTGTAAAGACTGCATAGGTTAAATAGGAAAATGCAGGCCAGCCTGAACTACATAATGACACCATATCTCAAAGACAAGTTACTGTCTTCTGAGAAAGCTCACTTAGCATTCAGTTACATATAATTTAAAACAGATACTTTAGAATCTGAGTATCATTCTCTCATTGTTTAGTAAGTTGTCTTCCACTTACAGTTAGATAATTCATTTCATAAAAAGAAAAAAAAAAAAAACAATGAAGGGATTGGAGAGATGATTCAGCAGTTAAGAGCACTGGTTCCCTTCCAGATTTCTGAGATTGGAGTACCAAAACCCACAAGGTGGCTCACTACCTATAACTTCAGTTTCAGGGGATTCAATGCCTTCATCTGGCTTCCTCAGGTACAAGACACACTAGTTGTGCACATACACACGTGAAAGAAAAAAAAACAATAACCATAACATAAAATTTAAAAATAAGTTATAAGGGTTACATTAAAGAATTCAGTTTTGCATTGTGCCATATAAAGAAGGAAGCACAGAAGACTCCTAGAAAAGAAACTGACTTAATATAAAATTAGCACTGGATCAATGAAAATATGTTTCATGTATAGAATTTTGTATACATATCACTTAGCTATGAGTACATGGAACTGTGAAATTGTTTACATCTATTTTTTTTTTCCTTTTAAAATTCCTTCAAAGCTGTTACAAAAACGCCTCAGTAGTCAAGAGGGCCTACTGTGAAAAGAGGAGGTTCACAAAGTACTTTTTTTTGTTTTTTAAGGTAAGTAATGTTATTTCATGCTTATCAAAGGATAATTCATCAAAGATGAACTCACAATTCGGGAATATCTATGCTCCAAATACAAGGGCAACCAAATTCATAAAGAAATTTTACTAGAACTCAAAGTACATATTGTACCCCATATAATAATAGTGAGAAACTTCAACACCCCACTCTGAGCAATGGAGATGTCCTGGAAAAAAGAAATGGAAAAGAGACACTGTGAAACTAATGAGAAGTTATGAAACAATCGGATTCATCAGATACATATATATGTATCTGTCACACACACACAGACACACACAAAGAAACACGCACACATATATTGAAGCAAATTCACACACAGTTCTCATTAGATGAAGAGAAATTATTTGAAAAAAAAATCAACAAACCTTCATAATAATAGTCTTGGATAGATTAAGAATTTTAAGCACATACCTAAAAATAGAAGCAAACCAGAAGCCAACATCAAATTAAATGGAGAGAAACTTGATGCAATCCCACTAAAATAAGACAAGACAGGACTAGACAAGGCTTCTTACTCTTTCCCTACCAATTCACTATAGTACTACAAGTTCTAGACAGAGCAACTAGAAAACAAAAATTGGTCAAAGGAATAAAAATTGGAAAGGAATAAAGCAAAATATCACTATTAGCAGATAATAAAATAGTATACTTAAGTGACCACAAAAATTCCATCAGAGAACCCATAAACCTGAAAAACAACTTCAGCAAAGTGGCTAGATATACAATTAACTCAAACAAAACAGTACCTTTCTTCTACTCAAAAGATAAACAGGCTGAAAGGCAATTATGGAAACAACACCTTTCAAAAGTCACAAATTATAGTTCCTTGATGTGACTCAAACCAAGCAGGTGAAAGATTTCTATGACAAGAACTTCAAGTCTCTGAAGAAAGAAACTGAAAAATCTCAGAAGATGGAAAGGTCTCCCATGGTCATAGATTAAGTTAGTAAAAATGGCTGTCTTCCCAAAAGCAATCTACAGATTCCATGCACTCTCCATCAAAATTTAAACTCAATTCTTCGTAGAGACAGAAAGAGCAATATGCAAAACCATTCGGAATATCAAAACTCCAGAATATCCCAAAACTATTCTCAACAATAAAAGAACTTCAGGGGGAATCATCCCTGAACTTAAGCTGTATTATGCAGAAATAGTGATTTAAAAAATGTATGGTAATGGTACAGAGACAATGCCTTCATGAAATGGAGAGATTTAAATATATCATCCTGTGTGATCTCAAAGGAAAAAAAAAACATGGTATGCACTCACTGACAAGTGGATATTATCCTAAAAGCTCAGAATACACAAAATGTAATTCACAGACCACATGAAGCTGAAGAAGAAGGAAGACAAAAGTGTAGGTGTTTCAGTCCTTCTTAGAATGGGGAACATAATATTCCTGATAGGAAATGTGGAGATCAGGGCAGAGACTTAAGGAATGACCATCCAGATTCTGTCCAACCTTTGGATCCATCCCATATACTGAAACCAGGCACAGTCACTATTGTGGATACCAACAAGTGCTTGCTGATAGGAGCCTAATATGACTGTCTCCTGAGAGGCTCTGCCAGGGCTTGGCAAGAACAGAGGCTGATGCTCACAGCCAACAATCAGACTGATCATGGGGTCCCCAGGGGAGCAGTTAGAGGAAGAACTGAAGAAGCTGAAGGGGTTTGCAACCTTACAGGAAGAACAACAATATGAACCGAGCAGACAGTCCAGAGCACTCAGGGACTAAGCCACCAAACAAAGAGGGGCACCCATGACTCTAGCTGCATATAGAGCAGAGGATGGTATTGTCAGACATCAGTGTGAGGAGAGGTCCTTTGTCCTGTGAAAGCTCCATGCCCCAGTGTAGGCAAATGCCAGGGTAGGGAGGTGGAATATGTGGGTGAGGGAACAGGCTCATAGAAACAAAGCACGTGTCAAATGGAATAGGGATTTCCTGGGACTAAACCAGGAAATGGCTGATATTTGAAATGTAAATAAATACACACACACACACACACACACACACACACACACACACACACACACACACTCTGATGGCTTTAACTGTGACTTCAAGTGGGTTTACATCTAATCACAGGATGATCTAAATTTTTCCCATTCCTGCTAGTTTTTTGATAAATTAGAGTAAATGTGTCTGCATCTCAATCTCCAAATAAAATCATAGTTGCTCTTATCACAACCAAGCTCCTCAACCTTTTTCATCACAATACAAATCTAAGACAAATCTTAAATATAAAATTCTTCCTGGATGGACAAATATTTTACTGCTACAGCAAGAAGCTCTGGTTTCAATCTTCAGGAATGAAAAATAAAAACCCCCAAAATTTAGATATAAAAAATAAAGAAGGCATGATTCCTCGGGCCCCATTACATTTCTGAGGCTGAGGACTTCAGGTACAAGGCCAGTCCAGGCTGCAATTGAGGTTTCAGACAATCCTGAGATATAGAGCTAGAGCTTACTTTCCTAAACTAAAACAACAAATAAATAAAGACAGCCTGGTCTGAATTATGTCTGAATTCCCAGCACTTCTGAGGCAGAGAGAAGCCTCTAGTATTTGAGGAAGTTTGGAACCTATATATAGAAATTTCGGCAATGTGGCATTTTCACAACACGTTAAAATGTAGACTGGTTTTCAGTTTCATTTTAATAAATTCCTGGTGGGAAGCAGTTGCACAGAAGAGGTTCTTGTCTGTTTCATCCACTAAGTGAAGTCCAGTTTACTCACACCTCACATCCCCAGGCCCAAAGAATACTTTCAGGGTCTCCATTTCCTTGGCCTTCCTGATTTCTGCTAGGAGCTAGTCTGTTCAAACTCTTGCACTTACAGTGAAGTTCTCAGTTTTTCTCAGCAGAGGCCTAAGAGGGAAAGGTCGATTGTGAACCTGGAAGTAGCAACTTCCTGAGTCCAGTGAGGGTCACCTAATCTCATTACTCCTGAAGAAACACCTCCAAAACTCCACCTTCATCCCCACCCAGACCCCTAGCTGAACCAGGATTAACCAACAGACAAATGACTACCTCCACTGAGACTTCATCCTACCATGATTCTTCAAGAATTTTGCTTCCTCAAGAACTCTTTGTAGCCACCATACTGGGTAACAGGGTTTGAACAGCGGGAAAACAATCTCAGCCAAGCCCATTGCTGATTGACTGTGTTTGCACATGAGTACTTAGGGTAAGAGAGGCTCTTTCAATCATCTGTGATTAAAGCTTCAAAAAGCGGGTAGTATTTTAACTTCCTCTACTACCCAGAGGCTTTCCATTTTCTAAGTTTGCAATACTAACTTGAAAGTTAAAATAAAATGAACTCCAAAGACGACTCTCCTACTTTGTTTCAGATGAAGGGGCTGTTCTGTGTAACTCTAAATTGTTTTTTTTGTTTTGTTTTGTTTGTTTTTTTTTGTTTTTTTTTTTGTTTTTTTTTTAAACTAAAGTGTTTTTGCATGTTTGTATTTATATAACATGTATGACTAGTTCCCCTAGAAACTAGAATAGGATGCCAAAATCCCTGGATCTAAAATTAAAAATGATTTTGAGAATTATGTGGGTTCTAGGAACTAAACCTGTACAAAAGCAACAAGTGTTCTTAATTTCTAAGCCATCCTTCCATTCCTATCCTGTGTGTGTTTTAAGGTGTGCTGGATCATTTCTAACGATAGATGTTTAATTTTACTATATAATGGATAGTATAAAAAATGACTCTGTTAATGTTGTCTATTTCCAGAAACAGAAAAACAAACAAACAAACAAACAAAACAGCAACAAAAAAAACATAATTTTAATGGATTGTGTAAATCATAAAAAGTTTCAGGATAAAAATGGAGTGTATACATTTCAGTATATGGGTGCATAAGGAGGCCAGATATAGACATCTGTTTTATTCTCAATTATATTCCAAATTTCTTTTTCATTTTCTCTTTTTTTTTTTTTTCAAGTCAGGGTTTATCTGTATAGCTCTGGTTAACCTGGAACTCACCCTGTATACCAGGGTGGCGTCAAAATCAAAAATCTCCCTGCCTCTGCCTCCCAACGTCTGGGATTAAGGCATGTGCCACCACTGACTGACCCAACTTAAAACTTGAGATAGGTTCTCTCTGAATATGCAGCTAACCAATGCCACTACCTCGGCTAGCCAACAAGCTGTCTCCACCTACTCAGCACTGGTTGGCAGCCTGCATTTTAGAAGTGGATTCTAGGCCCCCACTTTTATTTTCAAGGAAAACATTTTACTAAAACAGCCATCTCTCTAGCCTCTCTTCAAGGTTTGTTCTGTTGCTATAGACACTGCAATTTTTTGTTTGTTTGTTTTTTGTTTGTTTGGTTTCTTTTTCTATTTCTCTAATCATGCCTAAGTTTAGGCTCCTAAAATGCTTAGTGGTGGTTTTGCTTGTTTCCTTACAACAGCAAATTGGTTTTCTTGCTCACTTTACAATTTGCAGTTAATTTGGCACACTGGACGAACTGACATTTCATTTACTAGGCTTATTGCTGTGTTTTGTTTCTTTGGTGCTTTTTTTTTTTTTTTTTTTTTTTTTGTTAATTTGCTGGGTTTGTTTTTTTTTTTTTTTTTTCTTGCTGGTTTTTTGTTTTTGTTTTTGTTTTTGTTTTCACCACTGAAGATGAAATTTATAACTTTTAATGGTGCTTTACCACTGAGCTAATTAGTTAATCTTTAGTTAATCTTTAGTTTTGAATGTTGGATGAGAAGTTATCTGTGTGTATTTTTTAAAGAAAACTATAATTTCTGTGAAGCCTACAATTATCCCCCTATGCTATAGGTTCTATAGAGATCTGTTTCCCTCGTTTGGCCTCTTCAAGAAACAGGGAAATATTTTTAAAACACATACCTCCAGATTTATCCAACATACTGCCTACTTCATGTCTGTGAAGACAAAACAATAAAAAATTAAAGCAAGAAATATAGTAGACTGGTAGGCCATTTTTTTTTACCACACACAAAACTTTACACAGAACCTTCTTTAATTTTTTATAATAAATATATAATGTTTGGTTTGGAACAAATGTCATATGCATATAAAATATGTGGTGGACTACCAACTTGAACTTGGATTATTTACTTTTAACAATTCATACGTTTACACCCCACAAGGAGTTTATTCATAACTCTCCCACACTTGCCGAGACCCTTTTTTTGCCCAGATAGTCCCCTACTTATTTTTATGATGTTTCTCCTTTTCTTTGAGTGTGTCAAATATCACATGCAGGTGGTCCTATTGTATGAGTTCCTATGTGTTTGTGATCACAAAGTCTAAAGGATCCCAAACTGGGCTTGAACTTAACATATAGCAGCATCTGACATTGAAATGCTGATCTTCCTGAATCTACTTTTCCAGTGAAGGTAACACAAACACTACTTTTGAAGTACTCTATTGAACTGGCAAAAAAAAAAAAAGAAAAAAAGAAAAAGAATTGAAAATATTACCCCATGTCTTCATCTCCTTTTACTTGAGGCGATATATATCCATCTTTACCAATTGCTGGGTTATTTACTGTATTGACAATAGAAAATGTAAACATTTGAAAGTATGCCATATTAGTAATAGTTAATAAAGTACTATCAATTTGAATTTCTTTGGAAAAACTGCCCGTTTTGAGTTTTTGAAACATATTTTAAAAACTAAGTAAAATTAAGTACATCCAGGAAATCTAGTACACAAGGAGAAGAAAAAACATAAGGATAACAGGTATAGATGAGAAGTAAGATTTCCAAATTATAGGGTCAGTGAATATCTTCAATAAAACTATAAAAGAAACCTTTCCTAACCTAATGAAAGAGATGTCCATGAACATACAAGAAGCATGCAGAACTCCAAATAGTTTGGACCAGAAAAACAACAACAAAAACAAAAATCCCTGCCATCATATATTAATCAAAGCACCAAATGCACAAAACAAAGAAAGAATATTAAAAGCAGTAAGGTAAAATGGTCAAGTAACATATACAGGAATTCCTATCAGAATTACACCTAACTTCTCCCCAGAGACTATGAAAGCCATAAGATCCACGGTAGATATCATACAGACACTAAGAGAGCAGAAATAAGAGCCAAAGCTATAATATGCAGCAAAACTATTTTACCATAGATTGAGAAAACAAGGTATTCCGTGAAAAAACAATATTTACACAATATCTTTGAACAAATCAAACCCTTCAAGGGATAATAAAGGGAAAACTCCAATATAAGGAGGGAAATCACATGCTAGCAAAAACAAGATATTAATCTTGAAGTAAACCTAAAAGAAGATAGCTACATGAACAAAGTTCCAACAAAAATAACAGGAAGAAACAAAGACTTTGTCTTAGTATCTCTTAATATCGCCATATTCTATTCACCAATTAGAAAGAAATAGACTAACAGACTGGATGTGTAAGCAAGACCCAGCATACCAGAAACAAACCTCAGGAACAAAGACAGACATTACCTCACAGTAAAAGGCTGGAAAACAATTTTCTAAGCAAATGTTCCAAAGAAACAAATTTGGAGTAGCCATTCTAATATCAAATAAATTTGACTTTCAACCCAATGTTATCAAAAAAGACAAGGAGTGACACTTCATATTCATCAAAGTTAAAATTTACCAAGATGAATTTTCAATTCTAAACATTTATAGTCCAAATGCAATGGCATCCATATTCATATAAGAAACTTTAGTACAGCTCAAAATGCACATTGCACCACACACAATAATAGCAGAAGACTTCAACAACCCTCCCTCATCAATGGAAAGATCCTGGAAAGAAAAATTAAAAAAAAAGACACAGTTAAACTAACAGAAGTTATGAAACAAATACATTAGTTGATATCTATAGAACATTTTATTCTAGAACAAAAATTGTCCATTCTGCTCAGCACCTCATGACGCCTTCTCCAAAATTAACAATATAATCAGTCACAAAACATGCCTCAACAGATATAAAAATATCCAAATAATCTCATACATCCTATCTAATCTCCAAGGACTAAGGCTGATCTGAAATAATAATATAAATAATTGAAAACCCATGTACACGTAGAAGGTGAACAAAAATCCAGTCAGTGATAAATCAGGTAGGGAAGAAATAAAAAAAAAATAAATATAAGACTTTTTAGAGTTTAAAAAAAATGAAGTTACTACATACTGAAAGTTGTGGAACACAACTAAAGCAGTGTTAAAGGGAATCTCATAGCTCTGAATGCCTCTAAATAGAAACTGGAGAGAAGATACAGTAGTAGGTTGACAGAACACCTAAAACCCCTTGAATAACAGGAAGGAAATTCACCCAAGAGGAGTTGAAGGCAGGAAATAATCACACTCAGGGCTGAAATCAAACAAGTGGAAACAAAGGAACTATAACATAAAATCAAACAAACTAGGAGCTGGACCTTTGAGAAAGTCAACAAGATAGATAAAACATTAGCCAGACTAATTACAGGGCACAGGGAAAGTATCAACATTAACAAAACCAGTAATGAAAAGGGAGACATAACAACAGATACTTAGTAAATCCAAAAAAATCATCAGACCCTACTATACAAGCCTGTAACTTAGCAAAAGTGGAAAATCTGGATGAATTGGACAATTATCTAGACAGATGTCAGGTACTAAATTTCAATCAGGTTGAGATAAACCCTGTAAACTCACCCATAACCCCCAAAGAAATAGAAGCAGTCATTAAGAGCTCCCCCCTCCAAAAAAAAAAAAAAAAGCCCCGTATCTGATGGGTTTAGTACAGATTTCTATCAGACTTTCAATGAAACACCAATACCAACAATCTTCAATCTATTATGCAAAAACAAAAGAAAATGAACACTACTTAATTTGTTCTATGAAGCCACATTTACTCTTATACCCAAACCATACAAAATCCCAATGAAGACAGGATACTTCAGACCAATTTAACTTATAAATATTGATGCAAAAATACTCAATAACATCCTGTTAAACACAATCCAAGAACACATCAAAATGATCATCCTACATGATCAAGCGGCTTCATCCCAGGGATACAGGAATGGTTCAATATATGGGAATCCATCAATGTAATCCAATATGTAAAGAATCTCAAGGAAAAAAACACAGTATTATCTCATTAGACACTGAGGAATCATTTAAAAAAAAATCAACACACCTTCATGATGAAAGTCTTGGATAGATTCAGAAAGCAAGGCCCATAACTAAACATAGTAGCAAACCAGGATCCAACATCAAAATAAATGGAGAGAAACTTGATGCAATCCCACTAATATATGGCAAGGCTTCCCACTCTCTCCCTACCTATTCACTATAGTACTAGAAGTTCTAGCCAGATTAAATAGACAACAAAAAGAGGTCAAAAAGTTAAAAATTGGAAAAGAACAAATGAAAATATCACTATTAATAGGTAATAAGATAGTATATTTAGTGACCCCAAAAAAATCCACTAAAGTACCCTTAAGCCTGAGAAACAACTTTAGCAAAGTGATTGGATATACAATTAACTCAAATAGATCAGTAGCTTTCCTCTACTCAAAGGATAAACAGGCTGAAAAGGAAGTTATGGAAGCAACACTCTTCACAATAGTCTCATACCTTGGTGTGACACGAAAAAAGCAAGTCAAAGTTCTGTAGGACAAGAACTTCATGTCTCTGAAGAAAGAAATTGAAATTCTCAGAAGATGGAAAGATCTCCCATGGCCATAGATTGGTGTCCCAAATAATTTAGTAAGAATGTCTATCTTGCCAAAAGTAAGCTCTGATTCCATGCCCTCTCCATCAATATTCAAACTTAATTTTTTATAAAGATAGAAAGAGCAATATGCAAAATCATTTGGAATAACGAAAATCCAGGATATTGTAAAACTATTCACAACAATAAAAGAACTTCAGGGGGAATCATCCCTGACCTCAAGCTGTATTATAGAGAAATAGTGATAAAAATGTATAGTGACCATAAAGAAAAAATGACTTCAGGAAGTTCACACGCAAACGGATAGGTCTAAAGTATATCATCCTGTATGAGGTAACACAATCCCAAAGGAAAAAATATGGTATGCACTCACTGATAAGTGGATATTATCCTAAAAGTTCAGAATACCCAAAATGTAATTCACAGACCACATAAACCTTAAGAAGGAAGAAAAAAGTGTGCATGTTTCCGTCCTTCTCAGAATGGGGAACAAAATACTACTGGGAGGAAATATGGAGACAAAGTGCAGGGCAGAGACTGAAGGAACGACCATTCAGAATCTGCCCCACCTGTGGATCCATCCCGTATATAAACACCAGACCCTGTCACTATTGTGGATACCAACAAATGATTGCTGAAAGGAGCCTAATATGGCTGTGTCCTTAGGGGCTCTGCCAGAGGTTGGCAAAAACAGAGGCTCATGCTCACAGCCAACAATCAGACTGATTATGGGGTCCACAGTGGAGGAGTTAGAGGAAGGACTGAAGGAGCTGAAGGGGTTTGTAACCTTACAGGAAGAACAATAATATGAACCAAGCAGACCGCCCCCCACCCCAGAGCACTCAGGGACGAAGCCAGCAAACAAAGAGGGGGACCCATGGCTCCAGCTAAATACATAGCAGAGGATGTCCTTGTCAAACATCAGTGAGAGAAGAGGTCCTTGGTCATGTGAAGTTTGGTGTCCCAGTGTAGGCAAATACCAGAGCAGGGACATGGGTGTTGGTGGGTGGGGGAACATGCTCATAGAAGCAGAGGGAGGGTGGGATGGTAAAGGGAATTTCTGGGGTGAAACCAGGAAATGACTAATATTTGAAATGTAAATAAACACACACACACACACACACACACACACACACACCTAATATGATGGCTTTAACTGTGACTTCAAGTGGGTTTATATGCAATCACACGATGATCTAAATTTTGGTCCCATTGTTGCTAGGGTTTTGATAAATTAGAGTAAATGTGTTTGCATCTCAATCTCCAAATGAAATCATGGTTGCTTTTATCATAACCAAGCTCCTCAATTTTTTTCATCATAATACAAATCTAAAGCAGATCTAAAATATAAAGTTTTTCTGGCTGGACAAATATGTTACTGCTATAGCAAGAAGCTCTGGTTTCAATCTTCAACAAGGAAAAAAGGAATAAAAAACAAACAAACAAACAAACAAACAAATTTTAAATATAAAAAATAAAGAACACATATTTCCTCAGGCCCAGGTACATTTGTAAGGCTGGGGACTTCAGTTTCAAGGCCAGTCAAAGCTGCAGGTGAGGTTTCAGACAATCCTGAGATATAGAGTTAGAGCTTACTGTCCTAAAACAAAACAACAAATAAATAACAACAACCTGGCCTGAATTATGTCTGAAGTCCCAGCACTTCTGAGGCTGAGAGGAGCCTCTGTATTTTGAGGCAATTGGAGCCTATACATAGAAATTTCGGGAATCTGCCATTTTAACAACAGGTAGAGGTAAATGAAGACTGGTTTTCAGTTCGTTTTTAATGAATTCCTGGCAGGCAGCAGCAGCTAAAAGAAGGTTTTGGTCTGTTGGCTCCACTAACTGACTTCCAATTTACTCACTCCTCACCTCCCCAAGCCCCAAGAAGACTTCCAGGGTCTCCAATTCCCTGGCCATCCTGCTTTCTGTTAGAAAATAATTCTGTTCAAACCCCTGCCCTTAGCGAAGTTCTCTGTTTTTCTCAGCAGAGACCTAAGTGGGAAAAGTTGATTGTGAGCCTGGAAGCAGTACCTTCCTGAGTCCAGTGAGGGTCACCTCCTCTCCTTACTCCTAAAGTAACACCTCCATCCCTCCACATTCTTCCCCACACAGGCCCCCAGCTCAAACAAGATTAATCATCTTTCAACAGACAATTGACTACCTCTACTGAGACTTCTCCCTACCATGCTTCCTCAAGAACCTTGCTTCCACAAGAACTCGGCTTGATGACTACCACAAAGCATACTGGGTAACAGGGTTTGGATAGCGGAAAACAATCTCAGCCAAGGCCCTTGCTGATTGGCAGTGTTTGCACATGTGTACTAAGGGTGAGAAAGGCTCAATCAGTCGTCTGTCATTGAAGAGCAAAAAGGAGGTAGTATTTTAGCTGCCACTACTACCCAGAGGCTTTCCATTTTCCAAGTTTACAATACTAACTTGAAAGCTAAAATAAAACGGACCCCAAACAAGACTCTCCTACTTTGTTTCAGATGAAGGTGCTGTTGTTTGTAATTTTCAATTGTTTTATTTATTTAAGTAATTTGTTTTTGCATGTTTGTATTTATAAACATGCATGTGTGGTGCACATAGAAACTAGAAGAGAATTCCAAAACCCATGGATATAGAATTAAAAATGGGTTTGAGCCATTGTGTGGGTCCTAGGAACTAAAACTAGGTTCTGTCCAAAAACAACAAGTGCTCTTAATTTCTAAGCCATCTTTCCATCCCTGTCCTTTGTGTCTTTTAAGGTGTGCTGATCATTTTTCTTGAAACATGTTTATTTGTACTATACAGTGGAGATTACAAAATTATAACACTTTCTTAATATTGACAATTTCCTCATAGAGAAAAAACAAAAAGACAAAAACCATCATTTTAATGGATTGTGTAAATCAGATAAAGAGTATTGTAAAAAACTGATGCATATACATTTCAGTATAAGTATGCATAAGAAGGCGACAAATAGACATTTGCTTCATTCTCAATCACATTCCAACTTCCTTCTTTTTTTTTTTTTTTTTTTCAAGGCAGGGTTGTAGTCCTGGACCTCACCCTGGTTACCAACTGCTGGGATTAAGGCATGAACCACCTCTGACTGCCCAAACTTAAAACTTGAGACAGATTCTCTCTGATTGTGCAGCTCACCAATGCCACTAGCCTGGCTAGCAGCAAGCTGTCTCCACCTACTTTTCACTGGGTTGCAGCCTGCATTTTTAAAGCCGATTTAAGACCCCCTCCTTAATTTATATACTTTCAAGGAAAGCACATTACCAAAACAGCCATCTCTCTAGCCCCTCTGAGAGGTTTGTTCTCTTGTGGTAGCCACTGTTTATTTTTTTTTCTTCTCTAATCATGCCTAAGTTTAGGCTCCTAAAATGCTTATTGCTGGTTTTGCTTGTTTCCTTACAAGAGCAAACTCGGTTTCTTGCTCATTTTACAATTTGCAGTTAATTTGGCAAACTGGACAACCTAACATTTCATTTGCAAGACTTATAAATGTGTTTTGCTTGTTTGGTAGGATTTTTGTTAATTTGGTGCATTTGTTGGGTTGTTTGGGGTTTTTATTGTTATTGTTTTGTTTTGTTTCTTTGTTTGTTTTTGTTTGTTTATTTTTGCCACTGAAGATGAAACTCATCACTTTTAAATGGTGATTTACCACTGAGCTACATCTTCAGCTAATCTTGCATTCTGAATGTTTGCTGAGAAGTTATCTCATATGTGTTTTAAAGGAAACTACAATTACTGTGAACCCTAAAATTGTCCCCTTTTGCTATACAGTCTAGAAATCTGATGCCCTCTTCTGACCTCTTTAAAAAACAGGCAAATACCTCCAAAAACACATACCTTCAGATTTATCCAACATACTGTCTACTTCATCTCTGTGAAGAAAGGAAAATAAAAAATTAATGCAAGAAATATAGTGGACTGGTAGGACATTTTTCTTACCCACACAAAACTTTAAAAAGAACTTTCTTTTAATTATTTATAATAAATATATAATGTTTGGTTAAGAACAAATGTCATATATATATATATATATATATATTACATGGTGGAGTATCAAAGTGATCTTGTATCCTTTACTTTTACCAATTCATACATTTACACCCACAGTAGTTTATTCATTAGTCTCCCACTCTTGCTGAGACCCTTCTTCTTGCCAGATGGTCCCCCTCTTATTTTCATGATTTTTCTCCTTTTCTTTGTGTGTATATCTTGGAAGATCTCAGGCAGGTGGTCATATTGTACTAGTTGCTATGTGTTTGTTATCACAAGGTCTGAAGGCCCTCAAGCTGGGCTTGAACTCAACATATAGCAGTGTCTGATTTGTATTGCTATCTTCCTGAATCTACTTCTCCAGTGAAGGGAATACAAACACTACTTATGAAGTAATCTATTGAGCTGGCAAAAAATATTGAAAATGTTACCCCATATCTTCATCTGCTTCTGCTTGAGGCGATATATTCTCATTTTTATCAAACGCTGGGCTCTTTACTGTATTAACAATAGAAAACAGAAACATTTGAAAGGATTCTATATAAGTAATAGTTAATAAAGTACTATCAATTTGAATTTCTCTGGAAAAACTCTCCATGTAAATTTTTGGAAGAGATTTTAGAAAGGAAATATTTACACCGAGAAAATCCAGGACACAAGGAGATGACAAAACTTAAGGATAATAGGTATCAATGACAAGTAAGTTTTTCAAATTTAGGGACAGTGAATATATTCAACAAAATTATAGAAGAAAACTTCCCTAACCTAAAGAAAGAGTTGCCTATGAATATACAAGTAGCCTACAAAACTCCAAATAGTTTGGACCACAAGAGAAATTTCTTCCATCATATAGAAATCAAAACTCCAAATGCATAATAAAAAAAAAAAAGAAAAGAAAAAGAAGAATATTAAAAGCACTAAGGGAAAATGGTCAAGTGACTTATAAAGGAAATCCTATCAAAACTATACCTAACTTATCCCCAGAGATTATGAAAGCCATAATATCCAGGGCAGATGTCATACAGACCCTAAGGGAAAAGAAATGCCAGACAAGGCTACTAGACGCATCAAAAAATTTTACAATAGATTGAGAAAACAAAACGATATCTACACAATATGCTCGAACAAATCCAGCCCATCAAGTGGGTAATAATGGGAAAACTCCAATATAAGGAGGGAAATTACACTCTAGAAAAACCAAGAAATTGATCTTGAAGCAAACCTAAAAGAAGAAAGCTACATGAATCACATTCCAACTCTAACAACAAAAATAACAGGAAGCAACAACTACTTTTCCTTAATATCTCATAATATCAGCGGACACAATTCACCAATAAAAAGACATAGAATAACGGACAGGATGTGTAAGCAAGACCAAGCATACTAGAAACAAATCTCAGGGACAAATACAGATATTACCTTAGAGTAAAAGGCTGGAAAACAATTATCCAAGGAAATGTTCCAAAGAAACAAGTTGGAGTAGCCATTCTAATATCAAATAAATTCGACTTTCAACCCAAAGTTATCAAAAAAAAAAAGAGGAGGGACACTTCATATTCATCAATGTTAAAATTTGCCAAGATGAATTCCCAATTCTGAACATTTATACGCCAAATGCAATGTTATCCACACTCATAAAAGAAACTTTAGTAAAGCTCAAAAACACACATGAATAGAGCATTAAAAGAAACCTTGACTAAATTGGTTTTAGAGACCTGCAGAAAAGATTATGCAGCTCTTTTTCCCTTCACCTTGTTCTGAGTATGGAACACCACAGGGAAATTTAAACTTACACCATTCGAACTCCTCAACTGGGGACCCCCCCCCTTTAACAGAAGCAGGGGGAATGTTTGACCCTCATGTTTCTTTTTCAGAACTCCCACTAGCTCACTTGAAGGACCTACAACTGGTCAGAAAAGATGCCTTGGAAATGTTGAAACACAATAAAAAACTAAAACAAAAACACAAAAACAAAAAACATACGAACCAGAAACCATCTTGGTGCCACATAAATTTCAAACAGGAGTACCTGTCCTGGTCTGGTGCCACCATTCTGGCAAACTTGAACTCAGATCAAAAGGACTCTCACTGATGATTCTCACAAGCCCTGCTGCCACACCTCCAGCATGTGCCCAGTTCTGGCATCCAGCCTGCCATGGCCCACTGGCCTGGCACTGCTCACACACAGTGGGCACTGCACAGGAACCTCCCTCCCTCCCTCCTCCCACTGGCAAGAGGCTCTTTTGTCTCATTCAAGGGGCTTCTGAGGTTCTCAATCTTACATATCCTAAAGCTGTGACCTCATGTTGGCTTTGTTTGGCAGCTGGGCCAGAGGTTTAATTTTCTAACTTATAAGATCAGAACTATGTACTAGAAGGAGTGGGAAATGTGAGACTACAACTTAGAGCGTTTCTCCCTGGAAGGTAAAGCACCTGGATATTCTCCAAGATTGTTTTCCCTGATTTATAAAAATACAGCCAGAAAGAGACTCTATGTTATCTACAGCCACCAAAAAGCCTTTTGGTTTCTGAGCCTTACAGCTAGAGATTCGAAAATTGGAGTTTTGCCAAGGACATCCGGGCAGAGAACAACACTCCTCCCAACTCTTCCCAACTCCTCCAAACTCTCCTCCCAACTCATCCCAATTCCTCAGCTAGCTAATAAAAACCTTCTTCTGTCACATCTCAGAGTCATACGCCCCTGCCCTGCACAGTGGAAGGAGTTTGTCCTTAGCTAGCTGATAATAAAACCTCTTGCAGTTTGCATCAGGTGTGGATTTCTCTCAAGTCATTGGGGTGCTGGCCAGCTCATCCCGGGACTTTACTGGACTTGAGAGGAGGTCCATCTTCTGGGTCTTACACATGGAGACCTAATACCAAAACTCTTCAAACTATTATGCAAAATCAAAAGAGAAGGAACACTATTGAATTTGTTCTATGAAGCCAGATTACAATTATATTCAAACCATACAAAAACTCAATGAAGAAAGGAAACTTCAGACCATTTTCCCTTATGAATTTCGAAGCAAAAATACTCAATAAAATCACTGCAAACCAAATAAAAGAATACATCAAAACGATCATCCATCATGGTCAAGTAGGCTTCATCCCTGTAATGCAGGGATGGTTTAATATATGGAAATCTGTCAACTTAATCCACTATAGAAACAAACTCAAAGACGAAAACAACATGATCACCTCATTAGATGCTGAGAAAACATTTGACAAAACACAACACCCATTCATAATAAAAGTCCAGGAAAGGTCAGGAATTCAAGGCCCATATCTAAACATAAAAAAAAAAAACAATAGACAGCAAACGAGTAGGAAACATTAAACTAAATGAAACAATCCCATTAAAATCAGGGACTAGACAAGGCTGCCCACTTTCTTCATACCTATTGAATATAGTAGTTGAAGTCCTAACCAGAGCAATTAGACAACAAAAGGAAAATAATGAATACAAATTGGAAAGGAAGAAGTCAAAATATCACTATTTCCAGAATATATGATAGCATGTATCAGTGACCCAAAAATGTACCAGAGAAATCGTAACCATATATATGACTTCAGTGCAGTAGGTGAATATAAAATTAACTCAAACATATCAGTGACCTTTCTCTACTCAAAGGAAAAAGAGGATGAGAAAGAAATTAGGGAAAAATCACCCTTCACAATACTCACAAATAATATAAAATAGCTTGGTGTGACTCTAACTTAGAAAGTGAAAGATATATATGATAAAAACTTCATGTCTCTGAAGAAAGAAATGAAACAAGATCTCAGAACATGGAATGAACTCCCATGCTCATGGATTGGAAGGATTAATATAGTAAAAATGGCTGTTCTGCCAAAAGTAGTTTATAGATTCAATACAATCCCCATCAAAATTCCAACTCAATTCTTTACTGAGTTAGAAAGGGCAATTTACAAATTCTCCTGGAATTTGATAAAAACAAACAAACAAACAAAAAAAAACAAACCAACAACAACAACAACAAAAAACCTGGTATAGGAAAAACTATTCCCAACAATAAAAGAACCTCTTGTGGAATCACCATGCCTGACCTCAAGCTGCACTACAAAGCAATTGTGATAAACACTACATGGTACAGGTATAGTGGTAGACAGGTAGATAAATGAAATAGAACTGAAGTCAGAGAAATAAACCTATAGTCACTTGATCTTTGACAAAGGAGCTAAAACCATCTAGTGGAAAGGAGACAGCATTTTCAACAAATGGTGTTGGTTCAATTGGCAGTTAGCATGTAGTAGAATGTAAATTGATCTATTCTCATCCCCTGTGCAATGCTCAAGTCTAAGTCGATCAAGGGACTGCACATAAAACCAGAGACACTGAAACTTATAGAGGAGAAAGTGGGGAATAGCCTGGAATACATGGGCAAAGGGGGAATATTCTTGAAAAAAAATACCACCAATGTCTTGTGCTATAAGATTAAAAATGGACAAATGGGACCTCATAAAATTGATAAGGTTATACCCAGAAGTTCAAACTTGTAATAAGGAAACATGCTTCACTTTGTCCATAGCAGCCTTATGTATAATAACAAGAAGCTGAAATGAACCCAGATGACTCTCTTTAGAGGAATGTATATAGAAAATATGGTACATTTACTTAATGAATTACTACACAGCTATTAAAAACAATGAATTCATGAAATTTTTATACAAATGGATGGATCTGGATGATATCTTCCTAAGAGAGTTAACCCAATCACAAAAAACACACATGATATTCACACATTGATGAGTGGATATTATCCCTGAAGCTCAGAATAACCAAGGTAAAATGTGCAAACCCATGAAACTGAAGAAGGAAGATCAAAGTGTGGATATGCCGTTCCTTCTTAGAATGGGGAACCAAATAATCATGGAGGGAGTTACAGAGACAAAGATTGGAGCTGAGAATAAAAGAATACAGAGACTGCCTCACTTGGGGATCCATCCCATATACAACCACCAAATCCAGACACTACTGAAGATGCCAACAAGGGCTTGGGTGCAGGAGAATGATATAGTTGTCTCCTGAGAGGATCTGCTAATGCCTGACAAATAAAAAAGTGGATGTTCACAGACATCCTTTGGACTTAGCACAGGGTCCCCAATTATGGAGCTGGAGAAAATACCTAAGGAGCTTAAGGAGTTTGCAGGCCCCTAGAAGAAAAAACAACATGAACTAACAAGTACCCCACAATTCCATGGGATTAAACCACCAATCAATGAAAACAAATAATGGGACATATGACTCCAGCTTCATATGTAGCAGAGGATGGACTAGTCAGGCATCAATGGGAGGAGAGACACTTGTTCCTGTAAAGATCCTATGCCCCAGTATGGGGAAATACCTGGGTTAGGAATTGGTAGATGGTGTGTTGGGGAGATGGGGGAGAGGGGAGAGGACAGGAGATTTTTTGGAGTGGAAACTAGAAACGGGGATAATATTTGAAATGTAAATAAGGAAAATATATAATAGAAAAAGAAAGGAAATAATTTATTTGCAGGTTTTATGAAATAAATTCATGTTTGGCAAACATATTATACGAACAATGTTCACGTCTTTTCTTGAGGTGAAATCAAGAAAGTTCTTCTCTCTCAACATATGCTGATATAGTTCCAAGAGTAGGTTTATGTGCTGCAAAACCTTGTATATAGGAATAGAGAGATATAGGTAAAATTAGAAATGAAGTATATGTAAGCTCTTAACAAAGACTTCTTCCATTTCAGGTGACTAGGTAAAGTCTAATGAACTGCAGGACACAATTAATACTGGAAATGCTATACCTTCCGAAAGAGCCTCCTCTGAAACTTTCATGTCATCGTCCTCATCATCAAAGTCCAAAAGTAATAAGTAACCTTCCTTTGGTATCACCTTCAATTTCTTAAGAGCCATTCTTCTCATAAGAACTCAGTAGTCTTCTTAGTTAATAAAAAAGAAAAAAAACAATAAAAAAAACAATAAAAATAAAAAGGAAAAAAAAAGAACTTAGTTACCTGATTAAAAATTATCATTTAAATAATTAAAAATAACAAAACATCAAATAATTATTTTAGCTCAATGAAAGATCATTTCTTTTTTACTTAACATGTATATTTTTAATCAATTGCCTTTATCAGAGAGTTCTGTGTACATATTCAATATGGTGATGCATATATATATATACACTTACCCGTACCATTTCCTCCGTGTATCCCATTTATCATGTCCCTCTCCCTCACAACTTGTTTTAAAAACTTCTTTAACTCACTTCTTTAAAAACCTCCTTTAGAACCTAAGTTATCAATCTGCCATTTCTCAGTTTAAAAAGAGACAAAAACTGGCCAACCTTCAACATATGAGTCCTCCCCTCCTCCCAAAAAAATGATGAGCAACATCCTTTAACCTTTGAGGCATCTGAATTTTGGTCCTATCTCCCACAGAATATTTTTAAAAAAAACATCAGCAATTCTGTTTACCAGTTTATCTCAGTGCAACGTAAACTTACAGTTCTATCCAGAAAGATAAAGAACATGGTAACTGTATATTCATATCAAAAAGATCCACCACTAAGTCTACAAAAAAACATGAACTACCACCACCACCCACACAGAAAGACCTTATATTGGAGAAATTAGGGATTTGGGGAAGCCGAGGATTTCAAACATCTGAAGATTCTAAGTTCAAGGCCAGGCTAAGCCGGGCCAGCTGAAACTACAAAGATAGATCCCATCCTACAGAAACTAAACTGAGAGAAAAAGCTGAACTTGGTGGTGCAAGTCTTTAATCCCAATACATGGGAGACTGAGACAGAACGATCTGTGGTCAGAATCCATCCCCAATGACTTATAAATCTCTTACAATTATCTCCTCTTCTTCTTTTCATTCATCTTCCTATGCCATTCTACTGTCTGCAATGTTCATACAGTCTATACCAAAGGAACACACCATAGAGAAGACAATGAGGAGGGAGGAATCCTCAGTGTGTTTCTAAGGGATCCTGAACATCACACAGGACAATCGCCAAGGCATCTCACCAATGGCTCCCTGTTCCCTGACCCACAGTCCTGTGGCTGGTTCTCTGATCCTATCCCCAGGCCCCAAGCTTTTCTCTTCCAAGGGTTCCCAATTCTCTATGGCCCTGACCTGTTCGATCCTCTTCCATGAATACGGTTCTCCACCTTCCATTCACCCTCAGATTCCACAGAAAATGGCGATCAGGAGGCTTTTCCTCACATAGTGGCCTCCTGGGCCTGAGATTCCCCACCCTGTCACACCTCGATTAACTGTCCAACAACCCTGATCAGGGCAGACTATCACTTACAGCTCATCTAAGAGGAGAACACCTTCCCAACCGCAGCCTTCTGTGCTTAGCTCCTCAATGGCAAAAAAAAAAAAAAAAAAAAAAAAAAAAAAACGTTGTCAGGGGCCACACCCGGACAGAAGCCTCAGAGGATCCTTTGTGATGCCAGCTGGAGCAAATAGGTCTCACCAAAGAACTGTGCTGATTGGCTGAATACACCCTGCGCATGCGTTCACGGAATACCAAGTACTTTGAAGGGAGATTTTAGAAGGTGGGAGTAATCTACTGGCTTTAAGACAAATGATTTCCAGTTTGTTGGTTGACAAGTGCTTACAAACTTGAAAATCCAGAACAAATATGTAACATATGAAATACAGCAAATGGCTCTACTTAATTTCAGCTGTAGAGGCTCTTGTAAGCATTTTTGGTTTTTTATTTATTTATGTGCATAAACATTTAATAATGTGGACTTCTGCATGTACACATGCACACCAGAAGAGTCTATGCTGCCCTAAGAGTTCAGAAGGGAACATGCAGATTTCCTACAACCTCTGGTACTCTCCTTTCTCTACTTTCCTAGTCCTCAGCTTGATAGAAGAGTGTGCTAGGCAGTGCAGGCCCTCTCTCTATCACCTATGTGCTTGGCCGCTCAGGCCCTCTCTCTCACTTAGGCGTTAGGCTGGGCAGGTCCTCTCTCTCTCTCTCTCTCTCTCTCTCTCTCTCTCTCTCTCTCTCTCTCTCTCTCTCTCTCTCTTAGGTGCTAGGCTTCACATGTTCTCTCTCTCTCTCTTATGTGCTAGACTGCCCAGGGCCCTTCTCTCTCTTATGTGCTAGGCTTCCCAGGACCTCTCTCTCACTTAGATGTTAGTCCTTGCAGGCCCTCTTTTTCACTTATGTGCTAGGCTGGGCAGGGTCTCTCTCACACTTATATGCTACGCTGCCCAGGTCCCCTCTCTCACTTATGTGCTAGGCTGAGCAGCCCCTCTCTCTCACTTATGCCTCTGTTGCCTACAGAGGCCGCAAGAGAGCACTGTTTCTCTGAAACTGTGATTGTGCATATGTTATGAGCCACAATGTGGGTGCTTTGTGCCTGGTCCTCCGCATAGAATAGGTGCTATTATTATTATTATTATTATTATTATTATTATTATTATTATTATTATTACTAAATTTCAAGACAGGGTTTCTCAGTGTAGCACTGTCTGTCCTGGAACTTACACCAGGCTGATTTTGAACTCAAAAATCCTTGTCCTCTGACTCCCAAGTGCTGTGATTGAAGGCATGAACCACCACTGCCCAACCAAAAGTTGCCCTTAACAGCTAGTTTTTCCATTTTTTCAACTAGTCTAGTGTGTATTTCATGTATCCAAGAGCATTCCGCCCATTTACTTGCAGTGTTTTCCTACTTGTGCATTAGATTTCCAAGGCTGGTTTGGTGGAAAGAAATGAAAGGAAGTAGTTAGACACTTTCATAATAATAATAATAATAATAATAATAATAATAATAGAAACATTTTAATGTGTTTAAGTCTATCATTTTTAAAATGTATGAGTCCTCTTCTTATGGGATCACCTTCATGAAAGAAGGGGACATCAGATCACTTTATATATGGTAGTAAGCCACCATGTTGTTGCTGGGAATTGAACTCAGGAACTGTAAAATAATAGCCCGTTCTCATAACTGCTGAGCAATCCCACCAGTTCTAGAAATATGTTTTGATTTAATTTTTATTGCATTATGATAAGAAAATATACATAATTTCAATTTATCTGAATTTGTTAACATCTAAAAACATATTTTGAGTAAACAGACTTACATCACATTCTTCTTTTTATTTTGTACCCCAACTCCTCCAGCTGATGCCCACTCAAAACCTATCAAACCTTCCATTTTTTATCATGTTCCTTAATATTTCTAAAATATTGTAACAATAAAAATGAATATTAAAAATGTTGTTTGATAGAAACAACAATCAATGATTAGTCTTATTTATATATTTGTCTGTAGCAATACTGAAAATACTTTTTTCTCATAAATTTTAAATAAATCCAAATATATTAACTGTATGATATATTAAAATAATATATCACTATTAGTTTTTTTGGTGAACATAAATAGTCTTTTGGTTTGTTTGTTGTTTGTTTGTTTGTTTGTTTGTTGTGTTTTTAGGAGATCTTAAAATTCTTGACTTACAGATTATGCTAACAGGACCCTGAAGTTGTCTTGTGTGAGGATAGTCCAGTGAATGGCAAATACAGAAGTGGATGCTCACAATCATCTATTGGATGGAACACAGGACTCCCAATGGAGGAGCTAGAGAAAGTACCCAAGGAACTGAGATGGTTTGAAACCCTAAATAAGAACAACAATATTAACTAACCAGTACCTCCAGAGCTCATGTCTCTAGTTGAATGTGTAGCAGGAGATGGCCTGGTAGGCCATCTGTGGGGGAAGAGGCCTATGGTTTTGTGAAGGTTATATGCCTCAGCTCAGGGTACTGCTAGGGCCTGGAGGTGGGAGTAGGTATGTTGGGGATCAAGGAGAGGTAAGGGGGGAGGCAGGAGGGGACTTTTGGAATGTATACGAAGAAAGTATATAATAATTGTAAAATTAAAATAAAAATCTTGGCTTACTGTGATACAAAAAAAAAGAAAAAAAGAAGAACAATTTATGGACACTGGATTTCATTGTAATAAGGCTGTACTTGAATGTCCCTCACATCACCAAAGTATTTTACCTCCATAGTACTAAGGGTAGAGTTGACATATCTGCTGTGGCAAGGAATGAACTGTAGGCATGATTTTTGGATACTAATTTCCTGCTATGTTCAAAGCTATTTGATTTGAGTGATTGTTGTCATTCTCAGGCCACAGGTAACAGGGTACATTCACTTAAGGAATGGGTGTTTATTAAGATGGTCTATCCATGAAGTCATTGATCAACTGTTTCAATGAAGAATTGTTCTGCTTGGAGAGTGTCACAGAAGTTAGTTGATGATAGAATTCAGTTTCATTGGATGTGATGTTTTTTCAAAAGCATTCATCTTAGAATAATAGTAACTTATAAAGTCCTCTTCAGAATTTATACAATAATAATAAATATCAAGCAAAGCCTTTAGTCTCACTCTTTGCTGTTCTCTTATAAGCCACCTCCCAAATTAATTGTCTACATTTATTTTGGTTTATAAAGTGTTTTGAAAAATTTAAGCTGTTCTGAAAACCATAGTATAGTGTAAAAATATCAAATAAACAATCCTACTAATACAGAGGCTGAGATAGGGGAAGCATGTTTTCAAGACCATTATGTGGCACACAGCAATACAGTGTTATGTACAAAAAAGAAGAAAGAATATATGGATTATACAATATTGGACTTATTAATCCTATTTACCAAATTAGGAACAACATAATGAAAAACGGACAATTTCTAATTCCTCATATTTTTGAATTTCATTCAGTTAGGTTGTGATGGTAATATTAATTTTCATATTAATAGATATTAAGGTAAAGTGATTGTTACTTTCTATTAGTTTTATTCTTAGAGGTGGAAGCATGTTTTTGTGGATTTGTTGTAAGATTACTTTCTTGTTTCTTCTATGGTGTAGTTTCACTCCTTGTGTTGTTGTTTTCAACCTATTATTCTTTGTAGGGCTGGATTTAAGGAAAGATTATGTGTAAAATTGGCTTTGTCTTTGTATATATTGTTTTCTCCGTCTATGGTGATTGAGAGTTTTGTTAGGTATAGGAGCCTAGGCTGGCATTCATGTTCTCTAGAGGTGGAATAGATGCTGGGATTAATATCTTTTTTATGAAAATACATCCATGAGTTGAGAGAGGAGGACTTCCACTGGCCTTTGTACCCTAGTGCCATGTTCTAGGTGCTGCTAGTGAATGGGGAAATAAGTGACACCCCAGTGACAACAGAAACCACCTCTTTCAGAATCCAACCTAAGAATGTCAGGCAGAGTTTATTTTGGCTGACTCATGGTAAACAGATCTTATATAGAGAGGGTGGAACTCATGTATCACTTCAGAAAATGCTTTTAAGTTTAGTCTTATATATTTTACAGAGAAGGAAAAGAGAGAAATAACTTCATGAAGGATAACACCCAAGAAAGCAAATGATCAAGGCAGCTTTATAGCAACACACAAATCTGCCCAACACTAGTGTTTACTAGTGGTTTGTTGGTGTTAAATAGCCATGGAGGCTACTGGACCATAGAGGGGCTGGAGAAAGTCAGATTGCTTTTTGTTATTGTTTTATTTTATTTTAACATTTCCCTTTTGAATTCAGGCAGTCTCATTTTAGATTTTTCCTGCTGCTAAGACCACTAGTGTTCTCTGGTACATTCAAACTTACTGATCTCCAGGCGACTAGACTTGTCAGGATCAGAGTGGAAACTGGATATTTTACAACCAATTATCTGGTCCACTTGCCTACCTCTGGTTATCCCAGTTTCTCCACCTAAATTCGTTACTGATAATTTCCTCAGTATGCAGCCTGCCATGATTCACAGACAGGTACAACAACTGCTTCTGCCTCAGTATTAAATTCAAGTCCTTTCTCTTCTTCAGGAATGTTAATATTTGACGATATACAAATGTATTTATCTAAGGAAGAATGGGCTATGCTAACCCATGGAAGAAGACACTCTACAGTGTTGTAATGCTGGCCATCTACAAGCTAACCACCTGACTAGTTTAACTGGTTAACTATAACTCCTTTCCTTTGTGTATACATTGTGTAACCTGGACTGTAACAGTGAAAAATATACTCTGGGAGATATTGCCTTTTGGGTTATAATTGATTTAGATTGCTTCTTCACTGTTGAATCAGGAACTGCTACAGAAAAAAAATATTTTCTATGTTATTTTTTGTTTTGGGGTTGTTTGTTTTCTTTGTTTTTTTAACATACAATTTCTCTGCATAACCCTGGCTCTCCTCAAGATCAATCTGTACAGCATGTTTACCACAAACTCACCTGCCTTTGTCTCCCAAGTTCTGGGTTTAAAACACACACCACCACCATCCAGCTCAGCGTGAAAGTTCTTAATTTTAGTGAGGATCAATTACTTCTCTTAGAATGAATATTTCTTCCATGAAATCTAGAACTCTTAACTCTCTTAATCATACATATACTCCAATTTTCCTAAATCTTTTTTGTTCTTACATGCCCTTGTGAATTATTTTACATACAGTACGAAGTTGAGATTGAGTGTGAGGCTGACTCTTTTACCTGTTATGTGTCACTGCTCTCGGGTGAAACAAAACATACAGCACAAATTATATATATGCATAATTTTATAAAACTATGGTGTATATATTATATATAATTTATTTTATATGTAATATATTTTATCATTTATAATATTTTGTTATATAATATACTTTAAATGTAGTTTAAATATACTTTAAAGTGAATTACAGGGTGTGATCCAACAATAGCTGTCTACCAACTGATATTCTAAGAACCTCATAGTTATTCAGTCAATGAGGTGGATTGTCTCAGGTAGTCTCCAGTGTATTATGGAATACTGAAAATGGCCTGTATTGACAGTGAAGGAATGGGCTTCCCAATGAGGGCAAACAGGCAAAGAAAACAAACTTTCTTCTTCCATGTCTTTCATATAGGTTGCAGAACATTTATATAAGTGTGTGCCAGGTTTAAAGTGACTTTTCCCACTTGAAAGATTCAGATTCAAAATGGATCTTGCCATTTCAAATTATTAAGAAAAAAATCCTTTAAGGTCTTGCCCAGTCAGTTGGATTTTAATTAATTCTTGATGCAGTAAAGTTCAAACCCAAGAACACTCATCACATTGTCCAATTGGCTCCCCATCATTTATTGACATTTATAGCCTTCCTTCATTGAATTGCTTGTGTGTTTTGTTAAAAGTTACTTGGCAATTTGTATACATATGTCCAGACTGAGCTGTTTGACTTTTTGTTGTTATTATTTAACTCTTAAACAATTATAGATAAGCCCTCATATCTATTATACAATATTTTTCTACTTTATTCATTCTTGTTATTCTTTGCATTGTGAAGAAAGAGATGGCTCAATTCTTAAACAGTACATGTTAAACTTCCCGTTCTGTTTATAGCATCAAATATAGTTTAACAAAAAAACTGTCTAATGTCAGGCAGTGTGGGAACAGGTCTTCAATCCCAGCATTTGGGGGGTGGGGGCATAGGCAGGCGAATTTCTGAGTTTGAGGCCACCTTGGTCTACAGAGTGAGTTTTTGGAAAGCCAGGGGTAAACAAACAAACTTTGTCTAGAAAACAAAACAAAACAAAACAAAACAAAACAAAAGAACAAAAAAACAAGAATAAAAACCTACTTGTGTCTCTAAGTCTTCTGGTCTCTTTGGACCCTGAATACATATCACACACACACACACACACACACACATGCACCCTCACACACAGAAAAACATCGTTCAGATTTTAAAATACATTATCTGACTCACTAAGAAATAAAACTACATCTGTGTTCCTGGTGCCAGAAAACCTTTAATCATAATACAAATTTAGTTGAACATCAATGATTTTATACAGGAGAGAATCCTGTTTAACTGTATTGAATGTGGGAGACCATTCCTTCAAAAATGTCACCTCATTAAGCACCAGCTGACCCACATTGCTGACCATCCCTATACATGTAACCTGTGTGAGAAAATGTTTAACAGATGATCAAGGCTTCTCAGACACCAGAATGTACTTAGTCAGAAAACTCAGACAGAATTGCCAAGCTAAGGAAAATTAGCATATTGCAGGGACAGAATGTAAAGAAGGTTTAAAATCTAGAAAATTTGGGAGAGTTATGTTTCATATCATAAAAAAAGATACAATAGAATTCTACGTTGTTTCCAACTGTCTTTCATTATCTGTGTTATCCACACATTTTTTTGTATTAGTAATAAAAGAAATGAGTATTTGTTTAACATTTGTATCCATACCTATGTTTTTGTTAGACATCTGTGTCCATAGCAATGTTTTCTTAGACACTATCCTCTGGTTTCAGGTACCATGGACTATGATTTAATTCTTCACTTTTCTCAGAAGAGATGTAAAATGCTATTAGGGCCCTTGAAGTCAGAAAGAATTAATATTCATGGCATAGTTTCAGTGGCTATAATGTTGACTGTCATAGAATACCAAAACAAAGATTCAGGTAAATTTATGAACAAGATGATAAGACTGTGTCTTCCTTCAGTGTAAGCATGGTAGTTGTCACCTCAGTTTCTCCCTTGACATTGTCTATTTTCAAGGAAGCTTGGGGAACACAAGAAGACCTGAAAGCCAGCACAAACCTAAGAAACTTGTAAGCATTTGAAGTCCACTTACAGATCTCACTGTCCATACTAGTTATCCATCTCTGTGGAAGTAAAAGAGAGCAGTAAAGTGACTTTGATTATTTTGGCTTTTATTACACACACTGGAATTTTTAAATGATTGCATACTACTCCTGTGCCTAAAGGGATGTACAACTTGTGATTTCTTAATTTTAAATGAGTATAGCAGTTTTCTCTATAGAAAAGTTTGAGCATTTAATTTATTGATAAGGTCAGTGCATGGGAGCTTATGTACCCTCTCCAACATGGTATGCATCTGGGATACTCGAGGGTCTCATCCACTAGTAGTCTGGCAGAGAAACACATGTGGCTTATACTTTTGGTCCCAATTAGAAGCAGGGTAGATTGAATCCCAGGTTTATGTTTAAATAACAACTGCTTGGCCAGGAGGATTCTTCTTAAGATGGCCATGTAGTCAGAGAAGTGAATCCTGGCTTGTGAGTTCATGAAAGACAAATTATATTGTGCTAGCTACTTTAAGCAACATGGTAGGTTCACACACCGAGACACACCGACACAGACACACACACCAATACGAATTCACTCTAGGATCACAGAGAATAAAATTCTCCTTAATAATAATTGTTGAGATGAGTTTTCTCTAAAACCAGAAAATAATCTGTCCTGGAGCTGATTTTTTAAATTAGTTAATCAATCAACATCCCAAAACTAGTATTCCTTCTCTTCTCTGCTCCCCGACTTCTCATCCACTCTTGCTACCCCAATCCACTCTTCCTCAATTTTTCTTCAGAAAAGAGATCTTCCATGATAACTCCTAGTTTTGGCTATTGTAGTTGCACATCCACTCATATTGATGATAGACAGGCCTGGCAGAATTTCATCCCATTGGCTATGGAAATAGAGCTAAGTGGAAGACAGGCTATGTGAACAAATCTTAACAAAAATGTACCCTCATTAACCATAAACTCTTTTTTATCTCTCTTTTTTTTTAATTAGGTATTTTCCTCGTTTCATTTCCAATGCTATCCCAAAATTCGCCCATACCCATCCCCCCAATCCCCTACCCACCCACTCCCCCTTTTTGGCCCTGGTGTTTCCCTGTACTGGAGCATATAAAGTTTGCAAGTCCAAAGGGCCTCTCTTTCCAGTGATGGCTGACTAGGCCATCTTTTGATACATATGCAGCTAGAGACAAGAGCTCTGGGGTACTGGTTAGTTCATATTGTTGTTCCACCTACAGGGTTGCAGTTCCCTTTAGCTCCTTGGGCACTTTCTCTAGCTCCTGCATTGGGGGCTGTGTGACCCATTCCAATAGGTAACTGTGAGCATCCACTTCTGTGTTTGCTAGGCCTCGGCATAGTCTCACAAGAGACAGCTATATCTGGGTCCTTTCAGCAAAATCTTGCTAGTGTATGCAGTGATGTCAGCGTTTGGAAGCTGATTATGGGATGTATCCCTGGATATGGCAATCACTAGATGCTCCATCTTTTCGTCACAGCTCTAAATTTTGTTTCTGTAACTCCTTCCATGGGTGTTTTGTTAACTATATTACAAGTACAGCTTTGCATTTTTCTCTTTAATATGTTTACATTTTTTACATCTTCCAAGCCTGGTGGACAAAGTGTTCTTTTAGTCAAATTGTACTAATTCATACCAATATTGTCCAGGGAAGTTTCTTGTTAAGCCCTTTAGAGCATCAGTTTCTTGCTTTCAGCTGTTCCTTCATCGTGAGAAATAAAGTATAAACACAGTACATAGCCACAGTTTCTGTCATCGATGAGTACTTGGTCTGTGAAACATACTATGCAGATTCTTTGCCTCTGAACTTGGCAATGGTTTACAGATGCTGATGTGAGCAAAATGAGGAACTAAAGGACAACTTTGTTAGGTCTCAGGTCTGCTTGTGCACACTGTTACCAGATAATAATATGGGTAATGAGATCTAGTTTTTTAGTGCAGAGTCATTTGTCCCTGGTCAATATGAAAAGTTTTAAACATTTCTTGAACATCACCTACTGAAATTTAATAAATTTTAAATTTAAATTATTTAATTACAACAAAAAGAAAAACAACAGCAATTAATAATAATAATAATAATAATAATAATAATAATAATAATAATAATAAATACAGTGAGACTGATGAGCCTGCAGTGACAGGACTTTAGCGTCTATGATAGAATTTGAGTCAGGCATTGTGTACTAACACATTAATTATGAGGATCTTGCTTAATTTTGTGTACATAGAACTGGATTATCGCATGGATCATTTCCCCCTCTTAAATTCTGAGCATGTGAAGAAAAGTGATGTTTCTCTTTCTTATACAATTAAGCAGATTCCATAAAAGCTTATCTTTTCCCACTTCTAAATAAGCATTTTCTTTTAATTTATTGGCATGTTGTATGCTTTAACTGTTTGGTAGTTGTCTGTTAATTTTTGGTTGATCTTACATATAAAGCAAGTTTGATAAAAATTTGGTAAGGAATTTTATGCATTTTATAATTGTAAAAATTTTTTCCACTCACCTCAAAGTGCTCTGTGGTTATAAATTGGTCTCTCAGTTAGTAATACACAACACAAATTCAATTCCACTTAACCCTTCTGAAAATGAACTTTCATTGTATTGTCTGATTTGAAGCTAATAAATCTATTTAACTAAACCAGAGACATTTGTATTAGGAAGGAAACTACTACTATCTGTTGTTTAGAAAATGGAAAAGATACTTCTACAGTAAAAGAAAGAAAGGAGGGCCTGCCTTCAGCAATTGTGGGAAGTCTGTGTTACATGTGCATTTTTCAGTTCAGCAGCATCTAGGGCACTCAGAATACACAGAGGTTTCTTCATATGTGGTGAGAAAAACAACTCTACAGGAATCCCAGGCAAGTGCTTCAAGCGAAGACTTACTCGTGAGAAAGTAGATGTAAAACCTCCCATCTGCATGGAAGGTTTGTAGGAAACAAACAAGCTCCAAATCCTATAAATGTAGTCTCCCTGAAACTTCCAGTAGGAGGTCTGCTTGTTTTTATATGATTTTATACATTTTAATGTACTTACATTATGGGTACATGTGTTTGATTAAGTACAGATGTGTGTAACTGTGCACAAACCACTGCACATGTGTAGAGATTGCAGGATAGTGTGGAAGAGCCAATCCTCTTCTTCTACCATGTATATTATTTCAGAGATGAAGTTCAGGCACGCGGTCTTGAGTGGCTAGTAACCTTACCTGAGTGGCTAGTGGGCCACCTCATACATTCCTTGAGCTTTAATTCTTTACATCCTCTGAAGATTGCCTGTTCATTCATCATGTCAAAACTCACAGAGACTATGAAGGTGGTCATGCTGCAAACCAGCATGAGTATAGAAAATGAAACAATCAAAGTTTAAATGAACCATTGATATTTCTTATCATCCTATTACTCCCATAGGTCGAAGTGGTTAAAACTCTCACCCAAGGCCTTCTAATATGAGTTGCATTGAACTAAAAGTGTCTGTAGCAGTATCTGCATGCACAGCGCCTGCAAGGTCTGAGATAGAAAGAGCCCAAGCAATGAGAGGGAAGGACATGCATGCCACTATCTTTATCTCAGAAGTTATTTCTAGTTTGTAGCTTGGAAAGGAAAACATTCGAATTTCCACTAGGGTATCACTGGGTATGCAAACCATGCTTAAATCTAAGTCTCTAGTTCAGCATTGCCTGGCAAATGAAAGTCGAACTGGATAACAATCTTGGAGGTCCTTTATATAATAAGGTATTGGCAGGGTTCTTTAAAGAATACCTTAAGGGTCCTTTGTTTATATATTATGGTTTGCAGTTTTTTTGTTTTTATGGGATTTCTGAGTGTTTGTGAACATATATGTCTCTGTGTCTACATGTATATTTCTTGTGCTTTTTCTTCGCCTCTTTTTTATTATGTTTGCTTTGTTCTGTTCTGGTTCATTTGTTTTTTTTTTTTTTGTTTTTTTTTGTATCTTAATCTTCATTATTATTGTTATTAGTATCATTAATAGTGTCATTATTATTTAGATGCCTGTTTGTATTTTAATAAAGGAGAAAGAAAAAGTGTGAATTTGGGTGGGTCGAGAAGTGGAGAGGTTGTAGAAGGATTTGGGGGGACAGTAATCTGAATCTATTGAATGAAAAGCTGTATTTTAAATGAAAAGTCTCTTCCCAGAAATTTTGATCTTAATACTAGTACAAAGGAATCAAAAACTGATTTTTTTAAGAATTATATTTTATACAGAGGACAAAAATGAAAGCTTTTCCAACTGAGAAAAGTTTCATTTTGCAAGTATGGTAAGGACCCTAGAGTTAATAATCAAGAACACAGAACACAACACAAAGCAGAAAAAAGTACAAAGCACACACAAATATACTGGCAGGAATCAAATTAGTCAATTTATTGACCTTTTTAATGGAACAAAAATCCTCATCCATTCTCCATGCGGACAAAACAGATTTGCTGTTGTTTCCAATGACTTTGAGTAGGAATTCATCCAGTAACCTTTCTCATCTATTTCATTAGAGCTGACTCATCCCTGCCAAGATTCCAAGACAGGAAAAATAGACTCCATCATCCACTTGGGTATGTGTTTCCAAGTAGTTTTACAGATGATCACATGATTAGACAACTAAAATAGACCACATCTATTGTAGTACAGTTCTGGAAGGCAGAAAGTGTAAATATCAAGAAGCTGGCTAGTCTTACTAGTATTGCCTGGCACTGTGAATGGCAACCTACAAGTTGTAAGTCCTTGTGACACTTTCATGGGAGTTGTCTAAGACTATCTTTATGTCAGGTATGTATGTTAGGATTTATAACAGTAGGAAATTACAGTTATGAAGTAGGAAAAAATAATTTTATGTAGGGGCTCACCAAGCATGAGGAAGAATATATATGAAGGAACTGTAGCATTAGAAAGGTTGAGAACCACTCTCTGGATGCTTGAAAACAGAAAACATGATGGAGTCATAGGCTCGTCTTGGCATCAGTCTGGTATCTGCTTCAAACTATTATCTTGCTTCCTTTTGTTTCTTGTGACCATGAGGGGAATAACCTAGATAGTATAGTCAAAGGACCAATCTGAGGACATGTTCAGAATCCATTTTGTGAAAACATGTGCTGTTGTATCATTTGGACAGGGCTGTCTTTGGAACCAGTGCTATTCTGCATGCACATGAGTGCTTTGGTGCTTTGCTCTTTCTTTCTTTCTTTCTTTCTTTCTTTCTTTCTTTCTTTCTTTCTTTCTTTCTTTCTTTCTTTCTTTCTTTCTCTCTCTCTCTCTCTCTCTCTCTCTCTCTCTCTCTCTCTCTCTCTCTCTCTCTCTCTCTTTCTTTCTTTCTTTCTTTCTTTCTCTTTAATTTTTTAATTTTTTTCGAGGCAGGTTTTCTCTGTGTAGGCCTGGCTGTTGTAGAACTCATCCTGAAGACCTGGTTGGCCTTGAACTCATAAATTTGCCTGCCTCTGCCTACCAAGTCAAGGGAATAAAGGCTTGCAACACCACACCCAGCTTCTCTGATTTTTTTTTATTCTGCTATTAAAATATTGTTCCCAAGGTTGTTTATTTTATTATTTTATTTTATTAGATATTTTCTATATTTACATTTTAAATGTTATCCCATTTCATGTTTTCCCCTCTAAAAACCCATTAACATGCCCCTCCTCCTCCTACTGACCAACCTAAGCACTCCTGCTTCCCTGTTCTGCCATTCCCTTACACTGGGGTATAGAGTCTTTCAGAACCAGGATCCCCTTTTCTCACTGTGTCCAACTAGGCCATCATTTGCTCCATATTCGGTGGCAGCGATGGGCCCCTCACTTTGAATTATATGGTTGGTCTTTTTTTTTTAATTACATATATTTTAACTTACATTTCAAATGTTGTATTCTTTCCCAGTTTCCCACTCCTCCAGAAACCCCCTATCACATCCCCTGTCCCCCTTCTTCCACGAGGGTGTTCCTTCACCTGTGCACCCATTCCCACCTCACAGTGTGGTGGCTAGCAAGTTTATATCTCTGTATCCTCATCATTCAACACCATATTGGGGATCCTGCAGCTTATAGGGAAGAGATGTCCAGATTCTGAGTATTGCAGGGTACCATCCAATACATCAATCTCAAGCCACATGTGGGTACATCTTCCTCAAAAACGTTTCATCCTGTTAATAGCTTTCAGTTGGATCTTTAAGTACCTCAGCCAAGATTGAGGTGTCTGCTCCCAGCACAATCACTTCCCACTTCATTTTGGGGAGCATCTGTGCCAGGAAGTCAGGGTAGATCTCCACATAGTTGATGCAGATTTCAGTGGCCTGCAGGCACAGATGGAAGTCATGCATGCCCAAGCCCTACACATTTGAGCTTAGGAGATTGTAGGTGAGCAGTTTCATGTTGTCACTTTTGATTTCTGCACAGGACTTATATTTTCTTTCATTAATTTTGGGATTTATTTACATTTTAAATGATAGCTCCCTTCCCATTTTCCATTCAACAAATCCCCATCCCACCCACCATCTCCTCCCTTCCCTTTGAAAAAAAGGCTTAGTTTGTATTATATTTCTACATTGCACTCCATCACTGAGTGAAATCAAGACAGGACACATGTAGGAGTATAGGAAGGGTACATGGAGAAAGGCTGCTTATTGGATTGCTTTCTCAGCACAGTTTTCTCAGCTTTTCTTCTTACAAAATTTCAAAGCTTTTTTTAACTTTTATTTTAATAACATACCCACAAACATACACACACACACACACACACACACACACACAAGACATAAGATCACTAAGGAACAAGCGAAATGATTGTAAAGCAATGTCCTAAATGTATTTCATTATCTCCAGTGCCACATTTATAAGTCAATTCTAGAGGCCTTATGTCTAATCATATTTGGCAAATGGATATAACCCATTATGCAGAATTTGGAAAACTAAAATATGAACATGTTTGTATAGATACTTGTTCAGGATTTCTTTTTTGCCTTTTTCTGCTTCTCTGCATAAAGGAGAGGTTTCTAAAAAGGTAATTGATCATTGCCCACAAGCATTTAATGCAATAAGATTTCCTAAACATATCAAAACAGATAACGGGCCATCCTATTCTAGTAAAATTTTTATTTCATTCTGTAAGGAATTTGGAATCAAATATAAAACTTGAATTCCTTATAAGCCCATGGCAAATGGAATAGTTCAATGTGCTCATCACACCTTAAAGAATTGGCCTTTTATGACAAAACAGTGGCAGTTATATCCCCCAAGGTCACCAAAGGCACATCTTGCCTTTACTTTATTTGAACTAAATTTTTTGCAAACTGATATTAAAGGTCAGTCTGCAGCAAATCACCACTGGCATCCAGTTACTACTAATTCGTATGCATTGATAAAATGAAAGGACCCACTAACTAAGGATTGGAAGGGTCCAGATCCGATTCTAATCTGGGGAAGGTACTCGGTTTGTGTTTTTTCACGAGAAGATGGAGTACAGAGGCTGCCCAAGAGATTAATTTGTTAGCTGAACACAGATCCTGAATCTTCTTATAAGTATCACTCTGAGAACTAAAATTCCTCTTTTGCATAGAATTTAGTTGGGGACTCAGCCTCCCAGAAAAGCTGTTTTCCTGCTACTCTCAGAGCTTTGCAATTTGCAACTGAATAAAGTACCTGGACTTCCCTTAAAGAAGCTTTGCATTGCTACTTTCTCATTGTCTGGGTCTCTTTTTCTCAAGCAGGTCAATCAACATCCTCCAATCAGACTGCAGTGGGAGTGCATCCCTGCAAACAAAGGCTTAAGGTGGCAACTGCTATTTTCATTCTAAAGACATTCTACCATGCATTTTGGCTTTAGGTCTGATTTGAGAAATAGGTTTATTAGAAGGGCTAGAAAGGCAGATATTTCAAATATTAGAAGAGATTGGTTTTTATTCTGATAGACGGTCTTAGTCCCTTTGCTGGTCTCTGGTTTTCCACCCTTGCTGTTACTGCATGCTCCCATAATTTCCTCAGGCTGTGGGAATAACAGAGATGAGGAGGATGACCTCCAGCTCCTAATATAGCCTAAAAGCCACAAATTGTGGTGTTACCAGTGATATAATTCTTGTTGAGGCCTTGCTAAATCTGAGGTTGGCAATTCTCCTTTAGGAGATGCACAGTACTGAGAACTGTGCATACTGATTCGTGATGATATGAATACAGTATGGGTACTGCTTCGGTGCAGATGTTTACTGTATAATATCATGGGTATTCTGTGTTCTTTGTCTAATATCCACATAACAGTGAGTGCATACCATGTGTGTTCTTGTTTTAGGGAGAGATGTTCCACATGTATCTGTTAAATCCATTTGGTCCATGACTTCTATAAGTTTCACAGTGTCTCTGAGTTGAATGGTAGGGATATAAAGTAGGGAAATAATTTGTTCAACCCATATTACATGAAAAAATTAAATTAATATATACTTTTATTTAATCCAAAAAGCATGCCTATAGACCCATCTAATGTAGGAAGATCCTATTTGATGTTCCCTCTTCGTAGGTGACTCTAGGTTTTTCACAAGTTGGCATAAGATTACTAGCACACTCAGATTAACATAAAAGCATTTTCAGTCATGTCTAAAACCATCACACCAATCGACCGAGATATTCTCTGTACATTCCATGGGATAAATGTCCGAACCACGTGTGTTTTTACAGTGTGTCTCGGCTTTAAAGTGTAAATCCTGAAAGGAGGGCCATGGTCAACCTTCCTACTTCCTGCTCCTAGGCCACTATTTGCTGCTCTGTGGCACTACAAAGGCTTCTTTGTTAATCAGGTACCACTGTGCCACAGATATCTTGAAGTGACAGAGTGTACAAGCATCCATGGGGACCTAGATGCTGATGAGAACACTCTTACACCATCTCCTGCCTTCACAACGTACTTACTAAGATGGTGACATAGTGGAAAGAAATGGTGGAACAAATTCTTTAAAGCCCTGTGCTGTTCTCAACAGTCATCTCCTGATTTTCTATATGGACCTCATATGTTACACTTTGAAGTCAACCTACAATCTCATGTTTCTTGTGCCAGTCATTAGAGTGTCAATTAAAGCTAGACTTTGGAAATATATTAATAAGTCTGCCTTATCTTCATATTCCCTGCCCTTAATTATGGTAACCTTGCCAAGAATATATGTCTCACCATTCTCACTGACAGTTTACCTGGTAAATAGATAGTTGTGAAAAAGACATTCTTCTATGGCCCAAATAGCCTAGTTAATCAGTATATGAGAAGCAGGGCTGACATCACTCAGCACAAAAGCTAAAGAGAGTCTCTTGTTTTGTGGAGAACTGAGAGAGCAGCAGGGGCAGGGACAGGAGCCTTAATGATAGTCAGTCCAGACCTGGAGGCTGGGTCTAACAGCATCCAAAGGAATACAGGCCAATTTCCTCCAGCTTCCTGGAGGAGCACTGTTTCTCTTCAAAATGTGACAGGGATGGCACCCACAAGGGGGAAGAATGCAGTGTGTTCTAGACTTATTTTGAGCCATCAGGGTACTGATCCTCCCACCTTTCCCTTGCTATTACAAATGATCAACCTCAATAGGGATCATGTAAGCTCTGCTGACACCAGAATCTCTAATTGCAAAACCCTTACAGGAAAAACCAGTTTTCCTCCACTCTCAGGATAAAAAGCAAGGATTGGGCTCATATGGCTAAGCATTTTCTGACTAGCTTTGAGAGAACAGCATGTTCCAAGGCCCAAATTTCAGATTTAGTGATTACTGACAGTTTAAAAAGTAAGTACCTGTAATGTTTGCTCTGTGGTACTAAAAAATATTGTCCCCAAATGTATGAGGACAAAACAATGAGCATGTAGCCTAAGGAGCAACATTTCCCTGATAGAACACCAGGCATTTGTCATTCATTCTATACACAGAAATACCCCCCGAGTCTCCAGACCACCTTCCTCAACTGTACATTACAAGCATTCCAAGTTTTTGTTATAGCCCATGAGATACAAGTCTTCAAGAAAACACAATCTGACACAAGGCAGAAACAAGAACTCATGTATTGATCAAATTGCATTATCAATAAAAAATGTCAGCAATGGGTTGACATTGCTTAGTGTCTGCATAAAATTGGTATAAATGGAACTAAAAGTTCTGTAACAGTTCATGAGTACAAGAAAAACAAGATTATAATTTCTTAGTAATAAAGAGAGAAATACTTTCTGTTAAAGTATTCAAAACCATGTCTAAGGTAGATTTGTCACTCAATGGTAGAATTTGATTTGTAACTTCAAAAGCTGACCCGTCCAGCAGGTCCAGTTATTCGAGGGTCTCGAGAGGACTTTCTCCTAAGAAATTCATGTGGGGTAGAGAGAGATGAGGGTATTGTGCGAACAAAGATATGGAAACGTTCTGAATTACATCAGGACCCCAATGTATTTACCATGACCAAGGTTTAAATGCACAAGCAAAAAGGGAAGTGCCTTTCAGCAGGAGGAATGGGGCAGAAGCAATGCACCTCAGCAGGAGGGATGGGGCAGCAGGGTAGGGAGGGGGGAGAGGAAGTACCTCTCAGCAGGAAGGAAGGGGCAGCGGAAATTTTTCTTTTGGCAACTACTGGTGGAAGCAGGAAACTGGTGTTATCAGGGTACATCTTGAGGTCAGGACATCCAGCACTGACTTAGGGTTGGAACAATCTGTTGTTGTTCTCGGAGCAGCGTGTCTGTGGCCTGCTTTTGACCCTCTTTTCTTATCGGGGGTGGGGTGGGAGAGACCCAATTCAGAGATCAGGACAATAGCGTTGCAGTAATAGCTCCCAACAAAAAGCATAGATGCACTCCCCACCACCAGAAAACAAAACAAAACAAAACAAACAAAAACAAACAAACAAACAAACAAGCAAAAAAAGCAAAAGATAATCCAATGCACTGTATCTGCTTTGTTGTGAGTAAATCCACAAACATGAATGGATAGCAACACAGGAAGGAATTATGCACAGCAAGGCACACACACACACACACACACACACACAAGTAAAAAGAAACAGTCCAGTCAAGAAGCTATTGAAGAGAGTCCTTTAAAATTTATGATAAAGAAGATGAAGTGTATTTCTTCACAGTTGATGATTTCTGGTGGAGGGCAAGGAAGATTCACTTTTATAGCTTGTGTTTGATATTTTCTAAGTTCTTCTTTTTATAACCCAAAACACTAGATAGGACAGAAATAAGGGTAGAGAGAGGAATTAGAAAGTCTCTGAGTCTAATTATTTTTCCTAGTGCTTCTTCTTTAACTATGGCTACGAAAACACTACAAGCAACTTGCATAACCAACCACCAAACACCAGACAAAAAATACTAGCTTTGTCATTCAATCTTGTGCAAAGTTAATGCAGCAGGAGTTTTTCACTAATGTATGTTGTATGTAAATATAGTATTCCACCAAACTTAGTAACTCTGTATTCCATACTTCCTGCATTCAGCTGTTTACTATTTTAATATTAGTCATACCTGTTCCATGCTTTGCCATGTGTTTTGATGCAATTAAGTTTCATCTGGGGACCTCATATGAAATGCAAATATTGTGTGTAAATCTCCCTTAGTGTTACTTCATAAACATGTTTCATCTATGGAGTAACAGTACTAATGCTTTCTGTTTGAAGTACACTTTCAGTGTGCATAGTAGATACTCCTCTTTAGTATTTTATGATACACTAAATATAACATATAGTGTATACTTAGAAGATGAATCCAGTAAAGGATTTTTAAAATGTTGTGTGAGGGCTTTGTGATTAAAAAAAAAAAGTGTTCTCAATAGTGTTGGCTGAGATTCTGCAGTCTTGTGTGTGCTCTTTTCTAATGAATCATAATTAACGTTTATGCTGAGACTCAGGGAGTCAGGCTTATCAGTAGGAAGAAAGCCATTATCTTGGAATCTCTCCTTTTATAAGTATTCCTTGTGTCTGCGTGGCCAATTAGATAGAAACCATGTCTTGGTATACTTGTTGCAATCTGATAGCTTTGTCGTAACCAATCACCCCACCTCTCAGGACTTGAATTAATGTAACTTCCTAAAATGTCCAAGAATTACAAAGACACACACCACGTACATGCACACCACAAATTCTGACTCATTCTCTGATTCTGAATCTTCCTATGACTGTCGTTGTGACTCTGCCTCTCCTTCTTTTTCTGCCTCTACATTCTCTACCTCAGCCTGTATCTGAACCTCTGCCTCTGCACTTTCCTATGCCTTTGATTGTCCCACTGCTACTTATTAGTGCTGAGATAACATACAGGTTAGTTTAGTTTTAGAATTGATCTACTGTGGAATTGGTTTTCTATGAACATTAAATTGCCTCTCTACCTTGTACTAAGACCATTTGATTGAATTTGAATCTTCAGTATAATGAGAGATGTAACCCAAATTCATAGGGCTACAATTGCTAGGTAACTGTCTGGCATTCAACAGTCACTCCACTGTTCTGAACAAACTGTTTGTAACCAGTAGTTTAAGCACAGGCAGATAGCATAAGTGTAAGTATGCAAGCCTGTCTTGATTTCAATGTGATAAAGATCGGGGCCCAAAACTACAAAAGGAGGTAATGGTTTCTTTCTGTTTACAAGTCTCAGCTTGTAAATTGCATGACCTAGGAATGTCAGGACAGAACTTGATTCAGAGCTGGTAAGTAGAGACAGAAACTGAAGCAGAGACTAAGGAAGAACTCTGGATTACTTTCCTCCAAGTCATAGGGATGCGAGGTCCTAGGGGATGCAAAACAGAAAAGAAAGAGAAAATAAGTACCAAACATATCACAATGGTTGACCTACATGCATACTTTAAAGTCTTCTCTTGATAATATGTGTGTTCATTTGGAAATCAAGTTCTACATGGCGATTGGTAAACAGCATACTTTTCATTATTTTTATTGGATAAACATTTTTACCTGAAGGAGTGTATTTGTTGGATGTGAACATTCCTGGACTACATGGAGGTCCTAAGTTAGCTTGCATCAGATCCCCTGGAACAGGACTTACATGTGGCTGTGACACACAGGATAATCACTGGGAATTGAATTCCAGACCTTCTGCAAGAGCAGCCAATGATTTTATACTCTGAGTCATGTAAAGATCTCCACATTTCTGGAGAGAGAAGGAAGGTGTAGGAAGAGAACATTACTCAAAATGTCCAAATTCATCTAAGAATAAATTAATGCTTGCAAGGGTCTGTCAAGATGCACAACAAAAACAAGAAAAAATAGAAGGTGTGTAAAAATTGAAAAGAATGTTTGTTTCTGCTCTGTGGTGTGTTCTGACCAGGAATAAATGAATACACTAAATGAAGCTGCACTGAGAAGCATAAAGAAGGCAGGTACCACACTTTGACAAGTGCTAAGGTTGTTTCAACTCTATTGGTGTAATCCTTTAGGGGCTTCTTGTCAGAAATAAACCCCCTTTATCAATTCCCCAACAGTAAATTCCGTGTGTCTCATTTGGAGACTGGGCAGAAGATATGTGAGATGCACCAGGAATGATTAAACTTTATGTTCTCTAGCTCAGAAACCATTTTCAGGGATCCTATGAAATCCAAAAGGTCAGCTCCAGACTGCATCGCATCAGTTTTTTCTTTGCCAATTCAAAAGTAGAGCCAGCATCTAAAAAGATGACTTATCTGTTACACAGAGTTGCTGCTACCACATAGGAGGTAGCTATGATTCCCAACACCAACACTGTGGATCTCTCTCTCTCTCTCTCTCTCTCTCTCTCTCTCTCTCTCTCTCTCTCTCTCTCTCTCTCTCTCTCTCTCTCTCTCTCTCCGTCTGTCTGCCTCACTCTCTGTTTCTGTCTGATCGTGTCTGTGTGTGTTTCTGTGTGTGTCTGTTTCTGTGAGTCTGAGTGTGAGTGAGTGTGTGTTATTATAATGTAGCCCATTCTTAAAATAAGAAAGGTGCTTTCACTTTGTTTTGTTTTTTTCTTTCCATTTTGGCCAAATTGTATTGATTAGCACTGGCTGGCCACAAATTGGCTATGTATGTGTGGCTGTCTTAGAAGTCAAAAGAGATACGATTTCATAAGACCCATAGTCCTCTGGTTAAAAGCAGGAGTCACTGTGAAAGGCTTCCATTTTGTAATATTATAAGGTTTGAACTATATGAAGGTATGTAAGTAGTCTTCAAAATTAATTACTAGGTGCCAGGGAATGGGGGCAAACACACATTTAATCCCAGGACTTATTATGCTGAGGTGGGAAAATCTCTAAATTCCTTGTCAGTCTCGTCTATAGAGCAAATTCCAGTTCAGCCAAAGATATTCCATGGAATGCAGCCTGAAAAAAAAAAAAAAACTTGAAATGAATAAACTACATAGTTAAATAATGAATAATTAAAAAAAACACTGCGAAAGATGAGTGAAATATGCAACTATCTAGACATATACCAAATCCATAAGATAAACCATCTATACAGCCCCTTAACACCTTAAGAAATAGAAACAATCATGAAAATCTCCCACCAAAAGAACCCTTGGACTAGATGGCTGTAGTGCAGAATTCTATCAGACTATCAAAGAAGAACTAATACCAATTCTCATGAAAGTGTTCCACAAATTAGAAACAGAAGGAACACTACCCAATTCATTCTATGAAGCCACAGTTACACTGCATATTCTCCTGTGGAGATGGAATGGTCACTGCCTAATGAGGAACTGGTCACTTCTTCCTTTCATACAGGACTTTGTTTGAGAGTATTTTTTGTTTCTACCGTGGTTAATATTACAAATAGATTTTAAATACAGTTTTAACATATATGAATTTTTGCTTTAGAAAATGTCATGTATATTTAACAGGCTTTTATCAACCATAACTTATATTCACAACATAAAAGCAAAAGAAGTTACAACCTATTTAATCAATGAGAGAAAATTAGAGGCTATTCTAACCGAATTGAACCAGGAGAAAAACAAGAACTGTACTGAAATACTGATTTTTAGTAACAAAAATAATGATAATAATAATAATAATAGTAATAATAATAATAGTAATAATAATAATAATAATAATAATGAAATACATTGGAAATTTAAAAAAATGAATACATATATTTTGCTAGTTTAAGTAAAAAATATTAATGAATAATAAGAAATATGTTCACCTGATTTTGAAATCCCAATCCTCTCATTCTATGAAAATTTTGGTTGGAATTTGAAAGATTAGCTTTGTGAATAGTTGTCCAGGAAATTGACAGATGCCCTTAGGTTATGTTGCTTTCAGTTGTTATGGAGACATTGTCTCAATTACACTCCTTTCTGTGGCTTGGAATTCTAGGTCCTCAGTCTGCCACTGCCTCCATTTCTGCCTCTGCTCTACCTCTGCCTCTGCCTCCTCCTTCCTGCCCCTGCCCCTGCCCCTGCCCCTGCCCCTGCCCCTGCCCCTGTCCCTGTCCCTGTCCCTGTACCTGTCCCTGTCCCTGTCCCTGTCCCTGTCCCTCTCCCTCTCCCTCTCCCTCTCCCTCTCCCTCTCCCTCTCCCTCTCCCTCTCCCTCTCCCTCTCCCTCTAGCCTCCCCACTACCACACAGATAACCCTCAGATTAGTTCAGTTTTAGTACTGATCTACTCTAGAATTTTTTTCCTTCATGTCTACTTCCTTCGTAGCTTATTGTAAAACTATTTAATTCAATTTGAATCTTCCACATAATAAGAAATTTATTCCAAATTCATAGGCCAACTATTGCTAAGTAAGAGTCTGGTGTTCATCAACCACTCCACTGTTCTAAAGGAAGTGTTTTGTAATCAGAATTTTAAGCACAGGCAAATAACTTTAGTGTTAGTGTAAAATTCTGTCTTGTGTTCAATGTGATAAAGATCAGGACCAAAACTGTTGGAAACCAGGCCTTACCTAACTTGAACTGTGTTTCACCTGGGAGGCAAACAGAGGCTGAAAAGAGAGGGGAACTATATAGGTGAGAGAAAAATGGAGCCAAGACAATTTTCTGATCTAGGCTCAAATATTTAATAAAAGTTTGCACTTATAAAGGGGGAAACCCATTCTCTGCCATGCCAAGTTTCTTGCGTTCCTGATACCAAGTTGCCAGCACAGCCTTTTAGCACTAAGTCACCAAATTCACAGATTGCAGTTAACTACAGAAAATCTTGGAGAACCAATTTGGCCTCATGGCAGATGGCAGGTAGTGTCACATCAAAGGAAACTAGCTGAGGAGCTGCACTGCAGGTGGCCCTGCCTCAATGGCATAAGGTCTGAACCTGCATAGGTTGGAGGAGGTTATACTCCCCCCCCCTGTTAATAATATTTTAAAAAGTGCTGTACTGAGGCATAAAATGTATTTATGCTCTATAGTCTTGCCTGGGAGTTATGGTGGCTGGAGGCCATACCTACCTTAGGAAATCTTAGATCTTCCTGAAGCATCAAATTCCATTATGGATGCTATGTGCAACTAGTTTGTGTTATATTTCACACAAAACATGGCTCTGTGTTGTGTTATCAACAGTCATGGCCTTTGGCATGTACCTCTGTCTTAGTTTGGCATGGTTCTGAGATCTGGATGTCTGTCATTGAATATCCAGCCCTCATTAGCACACCTTATTCCCAATTCAGACCAAAGTCATACTATGTACTAGAATGAAGATCAATAACTGCCACCTGGGCTGTTGGAGGCAAGGCTGTATATCTGATACAGTCAGGCTGAAGGACTTGGATGACCTGCTTGAGAAACAAAGGTGGGACTGTGATAAGCAACAGTGTGAAAGTTTCTTTGGTGAAGTCCAGGTACCCCATTCAGTTGCAAATTAGCAATGATCAAGCTTAGTCTTAGAGATCCAGGTGTGGGGGAGGTGGCTTTGAGAATTGCAGAAAGGCTGCAGCCTCTCTGGGAGTGGAGGCTGTGATCCAAATTAAATTTGCTAGCTAATTAAGATTTTAGCTATCTTCCCTAATTCTTCTAATACTGAAATTATTAATAGACCAGTCCAATATTGAATTAGAATAACTGCTCACAGTGAGGTTAGAAGATGAATCACTATAATTCTATTCTGAGACTAATCTTTCTAAATCAGATTACACAGTCTCTACTGTGCTATGTCCAATAAGTCTTAAAAACCTTGAAGTAATGCATCTTAGCTTGTCCAAACTGGGAAAATGATAAACAAAGGTGGGTCAAAAACATATACACAATACAGCTTTCTTGTCACTACAGTCAGGGCACTAAGCAAACACACCTTTTAGTTTGTCACAAAAATTAGCCTTCATATATGCAGCATTCTGTGAAGAGAACCTATGCTTGTCCATTTCCCAATAAAGTAGCTACTTAGGATCAAGCCATATACCAATAAGTAGATTATTTTCATTTGACCTAGATATGATTATGTCTCCTATTTAAGATACTATCAGGCATTTTTAAGTTCTTTGACATCCAAATTTCAAAGTTCTTAAAGTGTGATTTAAATAATGTGCATGGGGATATAATTTATCTTGTCCTTTGTTTTTTTTTAAGAAGAGTTTTTTTAAAGTTCCACATTACCCTGTATTTGAAAATTAATAAATTGTTTACAAAACATTTCAAATGCTTTACTGTTATAGTCAGTATTAATATAACAAGGCCAGCGACTAATTACACTTTCAATTGTTTATCTTGAAGAGCGGATTTATCTAGAAAGCTTTAAAATTTATTAATAGTCCCCTTCTTCCTTTCTCTTTCTCACTTCTTCCATTTCCAGCAGCATATGCTGCTGTAGTGTCTTCTTTCCTCTGCAGGTATTTTACACATGAAGTGTCCAAGCAAAATGACATGTACACAAACAACCATACCCACCATCAAAGTTTATATAATAAAAGAAATGATGTCTAGACTATGATTCTAATTTTTCTGGGAAAGGTAGGATAGGAGAGAGCAATCACTGTGTGTGGACTCACAAAGACACAAAGAACCCCCCAAATAGAGCTGATTTACCACTCCTTAGAAACACAAACACCACAGGCAGGAGGAGGGATTTTGAATGAGGAACTCTTTCCTTGTCTTTCCAAGTGCTTTGGAGGATGAGCACAACTACAGGAAAAGGGTCTCACAGCAGGGAACTCCCATTACCACCCCACACACAAGGCAAAGTCACCTTGGTGGAACCAGGAGCAGATCACCTGACTCTGCAGGTTGTTTCTGTTTAGCTGCTTTTGGAGAAAGCAGTTGGAGCAGTTGCTGCCTGCTCTTGAGAAGGACTCTAAGGGTACAATGTATAGGTCTGTAGAATTGCAACAAGTTTGGACCCTAGAAAAGTAATGGGTTGCTGAAATGGTCCTGGACTGTGAATCTTAGGGTCTTGCTAGGGAATTTCTTAATCTGCAGTGGCATTTAGACATTGGAGCAAGCAGAGGTGCTTTGATCCTTATCTTAGGCACTCAAAGTTGTCCTTGAAGACAATCGTTGTGACTGTTTGTGAGGCTTTGCTGGAAGAGAGGGGATATTGACAGCCCTCTACATGATCTGTGTTGGGAGCCATTAAGGCAACGCTATTGTCCTGATCTCTGAATTGGGCCTCTCCCCCCGAGAAGAGGGTCAAAGGCGGGCCACCGACACATGGATTCCGAGAACCACAGGATGTTCCAGCCCTGGGTCATCACCGCTCTCCGGACCACACCCTGACACCACCAAGTTCCTGCTTCCCTGTTTAACTGCCTAAGAATGTGCAATTCTATTGCCCCCCCTCCCACTGATAAATACTTCTCCTTTTGCTTGTATTGCCCCATCCCTCCCGCTAAGTATCTGTACTTCCCCATTTCCTTGTACAATTCTACTGCCCCATCCTTCCTGCTGAAAGGCACTTCCCCTTTTGCTTGTGTATTTAAACCTTGGGCCTGGCTAATACATTTGAGGGTCTTGATACAACTTCAGAACGGTTTCCGTGTCGTTACTCGTACAAGACCCTCGTCTCTCTCTACCCCCCATTTGGTTATTAGGAGGAGGTCCCCTCGAGATCCTCGAATAACTGGACCTGCTGGATGGGTCAGATCTGCATGGCACACAACTAGAGCTTTGTTTCTTCTGAAGCATAGAAGTGACTGAGGGCAAAATACCACAGGAGACAACTATATCAGGGTCTCTTAAGTAAAATCTTGCTGGTGTATGAAATAGTGTGCCTTGCAAATACTGAAGTGGATGCTCACAGTCATCTATAGGATGGCAAACAGGGCCCCCAATATAGGAGCTAAAGAAAGTACCCAAAAACTGAAGGAGTCTGCAACCCTATAGGTTGAACAACAATATGAACTAACCAGTACCCACAGAACTTGTTCCTCTAGCTGCATATGTAGCAGAAGATTGCCTAGTCGGCTATCATTGGGAAGAGAGGCCCTTGGTCTAGCAAAGTTTATATGCCACAGTTCATGGGAATGCCAAGGCCAAGAAGTGGGAGTGAGTGGGTATGTGAGCAGGGGGCAGGAGGTATAGGGGACTTTTGGGATAGCATTTGAAAGGTAAAAGAAGAACATATGTAATAAAAAATGTGGGGGAAAATAAAGACACGAGGTCGTTTCTACAATTAGGAAAAGTCTCATTACTTTATCCCATTAAATGTGCACATTAAAAAAAAAAAGTGGCTAATGGCTTTGAACAGGATCCTTTCTGAGGACAGGATCTTATAAAGGGTTCCAGATAGACAACTCATTTACAGTTTTACAAGCTAGTACTTATAAACAATTGATCATTGGGAGCGTCAAGCTGAGACACCCGATCACTGGGCATAAGTGTTGAGATAATTTGAAGATATTTCCATTGTTTTGAATAATCTGTATGATATTGGATACATTTACTCTATGGAAGGAGTATGTGTGTGGAGTCCCTTGTGTCACTGAAGTAGAAGGAGTTGTAAACCACCTGTGGCGATGTTGCAAGTTCATATCTATGATGTGTTTGTGATGCCAGTGTTTATAAAGGAGGAGGCATCTCTGAGATGCAATAACACATTTAAAAAAGAAAACCACAAGACAGAAAGGGAATATTGCCTTATGTTGTTGTATTTCTGTTTTTTGTGTGTTGTGTGTGTGTTTTGTTTTTTGTTTTTGTTTGTTTGTTTGTTTGTTTTCTTATTTGTGTGTATGGTCTGATTTTTGGATTTTTTCGAGACAGGAATTCTCTATATGCCCCTGTCTGTCCTGGAACTCACTCTGTAGACCATGCTGGCCTTGTACTCAGAAATCTGCCTACGTCTGCGTCCCAAGTGCTGGGATTAAAGCTGTGCACCACCAACACCCTGCAAATATTGCCATTTTTAGTGAGATATTTTTAATGTTTTTTTTACTGATTTATGTAAGATATTTCAAATGGTGTGTCCATTTTTTTTCACATTGTTGCATTATTCCTTTCAAAGTTTGTTGATTATTGCTCACAAAGACAGAATTTACCATCAAGACACTGACATTCTTCTTTTTTCATTTCATTCCTCTCCTTTTTTTCTGTTTAACTTATCTGGAAATGGATTTTTCTGTATAGTCCTAGCAATTCTGGGCCTTCTTGTGCAGTTCAGTCCTGAATTCAAATCTACTGGATTTTATCACCAAATCCTGAGATTAAACCCCTTTCTAAGCAGACATCAACATTTTTTTTTAAATTTTCTGTCTCACAATACTTCTTTAGAAGATGTCCTCATCACGGTTCCCAAGTAATGCCTTCAGACACTTCTAACTTTCTGTAACAACCTTACCACATAGAGCCTATGTAAGGCATCCTGTTGGGTAGCATTCTGTCTTAAGCTGTGCACATCCAAAGTGTTTGTATTCTTCACAGTGGCCTATGAGGCTAGTGTGATAAATCTGGCATGAGCTATCAGGTGAAGAAGTATTACCACTGCAGCCACAAAGCTTGCAGTTTCCACTGCTCCTGATCATGATGCTGCAGAAGGTTTCTTTGATTTTCATAGACACTGGCTTCTTATTCCCAAATCTTTGTAGTGGTACTGTATTCTGCCTGTCTGTGTAAACAATTAGACATGAACCATGTCTTAGTATACTGGTTGCATCTTGAGAAGTTTGTTGTTCTTTTCTACTGGATAGCCTGTTACTGGGGAAATCAGGCCATCAAGATTATTCTTAGCCTGGAAGGTACAGAGTCAGGGTCAGAGGAAGTGTGAAGTCTGGGTATGGACTAGTTCTTAATCAAGATATTCCCTATGTATAAGAAACGTAATTGTCAACATTTTTCATTAAAAAAAAAAAAAACACTTGAGGTTTATATGTGTTATTCCCAAATGACAGCTGTAAGTTTTTTCCACTTAAACACACCCCTCAATATACAGGAACAGATATCTTCAGGGCCCTTTATAAACTATTCAGATTTGTGCATCCCCATGGTCTCTGGTCTGTTTCCATTGTGAAAGGACATATGTTGAGACAGAGTTGTTTACCTTTGCTCTAATGATGTCCCTGGTCTTAATGTCTCAGTATTCATCCTGGTGTGAATACTGTGGAAATTGAAAATGTTAAAGGGACTATGAAGCAAAAATGTTAATTGGTGTGAAAGAGTTAATGGGAACAGCCGTTAGTTTCCAAAGACTGAAACTAAAATATTCATTACCTGTTATATTTCACAAAAACAGAATTATTGCTCATTTGTTCAAAGTGGACAGCCAGGTACAAATGAAATGACTTTTATCCACTGGGCTGTTTTTTTTTTTTTTCCGAAGCCTGGGCATGGCTCAACAAAGGAGTGCCTGAGAGCACCTGAATGTTCAGATAAAGTTTACTGAGGCCTCCTTGGCCTGAGAGTGCCTGTCCAGCCCCACTTTTGAACAAGAGGAATGGGTGGGACTTTCTTTGATAGAAACAGCAGGAGCTTGGTTGCCTGTTAGACAATTGTTGAAGAACAGCAGCAGGCTGTAGTGATTGAGATTGTCAGACACCCTGTGAAAATTGCAAAACCCAAAGTAACTTGGAGCTAAAAAGATAGAGATCTGATTAAGAGGTAAAATCTTGGATGTTGTAGTGAAGAGCAAAAACTTATAATTTTGGGTCTTATAGCATTGTGGTGTGTAAATTCAAGAAATTCAGGGCTGAAGAATAGACCCAGGCAGGTCCAGGCACAGCCAAACCCACCCTGTAGCTAAGAATGTCCGGCCATAAAAGATAAAAAAGAGAATGCAGGAACTAGCCACTGCTATCAGGGCGGACCAAATGGCCATCTGGCAGGATGGCACCTCCCTATAGCTCCCCATAAATCATACATTGACCAGGTGTCCTGCTGACCTCGATAAGTCCCAAGCCCTTGTGCCTCCCTACACCTGAGCATGCAAATATTACCCTGTTAATTTGTAATCATCCCGCCAACATTTAAATAAGCCAATCATGTGTAATGGCCCAAATTCTTTTGGCTCCCCTGTTTTTGGTTTGTGGTTTTTGCCTTTATAAGCCTGTAAAAAGTTTGGGCTGGGGTTGAACTTCCCTGCCCCCTGCGCGGTGCATGAGTTTCGACCCCAGCATGCTGTCTGGGGCGCTCCTTTTTTGTTTGTGTGTTTGTGTGAGATTAAAGCTTGTATAGTTACAGCGAGTTCCGCCTCAGTGTCCTACTGGGTGCGCACCTCCCTGAAGAGGGACTCACTGAAGGGGTCTTTCATGTGGTGCATTGGCCGGGAAGTGCGTGACCACCCAGGGGTCCTAGACCCAATTGGAGGTAAGGCCCTCTATCTTGTCTTGGTTTTGTCTCTATATTCTGTCTGAAAATCTTGTGAGATCACAGTTTCAGTTTTGCAAATGCTCTTATGAGACAGCGCTTTGAAGGGAGAGCAAAGTGGATAAAGACAGATGTGTCTAGGGGTCCACCATTTGTTCGCCCTGGGAGACGTTCAGGGAAGTCAGGGGCAGGGCCAGGAATGCCTAGTGAACCCCCTTGGGAAAAGTCAGGAGATAAATTTTCTCCTTGACGATCTCTTTCTGAGACCTGTTACTAGGCCTTCTGATTCTTTTCAGGAACTCTGGTTGACACAGAGTAGGCGACTGGTTTTGTTTTTGAGTCTTGTAGCCTTTGTAATCGTTTTTATCATGTGTGTGACAGAGCTTAACGTGGGAAAGACTGTGACGACCCCACTAACACTTACTCAGAACCATTGGACAGACGTTATGACTAGGGCCAACAATCTTTCCTTCAATGTCAAGAAGGGACCTTGGCAAACTTTTTGCTCCTCTAAATGGCCAGCTTTCAGTGTGGGCTGGCCTTCGCAGGGAAATTTTAGCCTGCCTTTTATTCTAGGTGTAAAGTTATTTTTCAGACCGCAGGAGGGCATCCTGAGCCGGTGCCGTATATAATTGTGTGGCAGGACCTGGTACAAAATCTGCCACCCTGACTGTGTTCCTGGACTTCCGGAGCTGAGGCAGCGATGGTGGCAGTAGCCATGAAACCGAAAATGATGCCTGCAGGTCTGCCAGAGCACGTTCCATCGGCCCCCCTGAGGATCTATCCTGAAATTGATGATGCCTTTTTTCCTTGACTCCTTCTCACCCCCTTACCCCCAAAGAAATTCTAATCCTGATCACTCACAGCTGCCCACCCCAGCAGACCCCAGGGTGGCCTCTGTGACAGGACCTGTTGGAGGGACTCCTAGCTGCGAAGGCCATAGTTCAGAGGGAAGTGAATCTAAACCAGATTCCACTGTTGCTTTGCCTTTAAGAGCTTATGTAGGAGGACCTGCCCCTGCCCCGGGCAGTTAGTCCCATTGCAGTACTGGCCATTTTCATTGGTAAATATGTTGGCAGATATGTATAACAGATATGTATAACTAATCACTCCTCTTTCTCATAGAATCCCTCAGGCTTAAAAGGACTCCTTGAGTTCCTAATGTTCTCCTACCAGCCCACTTGGGATGACTGCCAGCAACTTTTTCAGGTCTCCTTTACAACTGAAGAGAGAGAGAGGATCCTGCTAGAAGCCAGAAAAAATCATCCCAGGACCAGATGGGACCCCCACTAATCTCCCCAACCTTATAAATGCAGCTTTCCCCTTGGCCCGTTCTGCCTGGGAGTTCAATACTGTGAAAGATAGGGAGCGTCTCACAGTCTACTGCTGGACTCTAGTGGCAGGGATAGAGGGGGCCACACAGCGACCCACCAATTTGGCCAAGGTAAGAGAAGTCCTTCAGGGTTCAATGGAGCTGTCCTCCGTTTTCTTAGCACGACTAATGGAGGCTTATAGGAGATATGCCCCGTTTGATCCCTCTTTGGAGGGACAGCAGGCAGCTGTAGCCATAGCTTTCATTGGTCAGTCTGCCTCTGATATTAAGAGAAATTTACAGAGGTTAGAGGGGCTCCAATATTATACTCTGCAGGATTTAGTAAAATAAGTTGAGAAAGTGTACCACAAGAGAGAGACTGAGGAAGAAAAGCAAGAGAGAGAAGAGAAAGAGGTAGAGGAAAGAGAAAACCGGCATGAACGCCAGCAGGATAGGAACTTGACTAAGATTTTGGCCGCAGTGGTAGGTGGAGAAAGTTCATAGAAGGGTCAGTCAGGGTACCTGCCCAACAGGGCAAGAAGACCCCCAGGAGAACAGAGACCGCCACTTGAGAAAGACCAATGCACATACTGCAAGAAAAAAGAATATTAGGCCAGAGACTGCCCAAAGAAGAAGCAGAGGGACCCCAAAGTATTGGCCCTTGAAGAAGACCAGGGAAGTCGGGGCTCGGTCCCCCTCCCCAAGCCTAGGGTAACTCACTCTGTGGAGGGGACCCCCGTTAATTTTCTAATAGACAAAGGAGCTGAATAATCAGTTTTGACTGAAGCTTTAGGACAATTAGGATCAAAGAAGATTTTAGTTATGGGAGCCACTGGTAGCAAGCTGTATCCCTGGACAACCAAAAGGATTTTAGACATAGGAAAAAATAAAGTGACACATTCTTTTCTTGTGATACCTGAGTGCCCAGCACCCTGCTAGGCAGGGACCTTTTGAAAAAATTGAAAGCACAAGTCCAGTTTACTTCTGACGGACCTGAGGTATCATGGAAGAAGAATCCAGTGGCATGCTTAGTTTTAAATTTAGAAGAACAATATCACCTCCACGAACAGAAGTCTGAGACTTTACCCTTTAAAGAATGGTTGATAGCTTTTCCAGAGGTTTGGGCAGAGCAGGCTGGGATGGAATTAGCTAGGCAAGTGCCACCCAACATAGTCGAGCTAAAAGTGGCTGCCAAATCTGTTTCAGTCAGGCAATACCCCATGAGTCAAGGGGCTAAAAACAGCATTCGACCACATATCCAGAGACTGCTATAACAGGGTATATTGGTCCCGTGCCAGTCCCATTGGAATACCCCCTTCCTGCCAGTGTGTAAACCTGGGACAAATGACTATCTGCCTGTCCAGGACTTAAGAGAAGTCAATAAACGGGTACAGGACATTCACCCAACTGTGCCCAACCCTCACAACTTGCTAAGTTCCTTACCACCTGAACGGTCCTGGTAAATAGTCCTGGATTTAAAAGATGCCTTTTTCTGTCTCAGATTACACCTGAGCAGTCAACTTCTGTGTGTTTTTGAGTGTCGAGACCCTGAAGGAGGATATACGGGTCAGCTAACCTTGACTAGGCTGCCACAGGGGTTCAAAAACTCACCCACTTTTTTTGAAGAAGTGTTCCACCACAACCTTGTGCCCTTTAGGGAACAGAACCCCCAAATGTCTCTCCTGGAGTATGTAGATGATTTAATCCTTGCAGCTTCAACCCAGGAACTGTGCCTTGAAGAGACCAAAAAGCTTCTAAATGAAAAAAGTGAATTGGTATACCACTAAGAAAGCTCAGCTATGCCCTATGGACTTGACCTACCTAGTATACACCCTCCGAGAAGGAAAGCAGTGGTTCATTGAAGCTCGAAAGAAGACTGTGATGCAGATCCCAACCCCCACCACTCTGTGACAAGTACTTGAGTTTCTGGGAAAGGCAGGCTTTTGTAGACTCTGAATACTAGGGTCCACAATGTTGGCGGCCCCTCTGTACCCACTCACTAAAGAAAAAGTCCCGTTCACCTGGACAGAGGAACACCAAAAAGACTTTAACAGCATAAAGGCTTCTCTGATTGCAGCCCAGGCTTTGGCCCTGCCAGATTTGACTAAGCATTTCACTGTATAAGTTGATGAGCCAGCTGGAGTAGCCTGCAGAGTCCTGACTCAGACTCTGGGACCCTGGAAGCGGCCAGTGGCCTACCTGTCAAAAAAAATTGGACCCAGTTGCCAGTGGATGGCCCTCCTGCCTAAAAGCCATCACTGCAGTAGCCCTACTTGTTAAAGATACTGACAAGCTTACTCTAGGTCAGCATGTGACTGTATTCGCTCCCCATGTGTTAGAGAGTATTGTAAGACAGCCCCCTGACCATTGGATGACAAATGCCCGGATGACCCACTACCAGAGCCTGTTGCTAAATGACCGAGTGACTTTTACCCAACCTGCCATCCTCAATCCTACCACCCTCCTCCCCGAGACGGATGACTCCACCTGGGTACACCAATGTGCTGATATCCTGGCTGAAGAAACTTGATCGAGAAAGGATCTGACTGATCGAACTTGGCCAGGTGTGCCTGACTGGTACACAGATGGTAGCAGCTTTGTGGTAGAGGGAAAATAAAGAGCAGGAGAGGCAGTGGTTGACAGAAAACAGGTAATTTGGGCAAGTAGCCTTCCAGAAGGAACTTGGGCTCAGAAGGCTGAGCTCCTGATGCTAACTAAAGCTCTGCGGCTGGCAGAAGGTAAGGCAATCAATATTTACACTAACAGCCACTATGCTTTTGCAACAGACCACATTCATGGGGCCATCTATAGACAAAGGGGGCTACTTACTTCGGCAGGCAAGGAAATCAAATATAAAGAAGAAATCTTGGCTCTCCGAGAGGCTATACACATGCCCAAGAAAGTGGCCATCATCCTCTGCCCTGGCCATCAAAGGGGCAAGGTCCTGTAGCCCAGGGAAATCAGATGGCAGATTGGGCGGCCAAACAGGTGGTACAAGGCATCCCTGCGCTGCCTCTAGAGACTATAGAAGAACCAAAAGGAACCCCAGAGATCAGTTTTGAATACACCTCCAAAGATTATGAGATGATTGAAGATCTTGAAGAACAAGGGAAGTCCAAAGGATTTAGCTACCATGGGATTGCAAGAACAAAAGAAGGAACAATTATTTTGCCCTATAGAGAAGGAAAGGCATATGTAAAAGGCATCCATCCCCTGACACATCTGGGGGCAAAGAAATTGTGTGATTTAATCCAGTCCTCAAACTATTATGTGCTCAGGCTACTAGACGAACAAGTAACTAAATCCTGCAAGTGTGTGCCCTAATTAATGCTGCACGCCCCTTTGATGAACAAGAAAAATGACAACGGGGGGATAGACCTGGAGTTTACTGGGAAATAGACTTCACTGAGATCAAACATGGAAAATATGGTAATAAAGAGTTACTAGTTTTCATAGACACTTTCTCAGGATGGGTAGAAGCCTTCCCCATCAAGTCTGCAACTGCTCAGGTGGTGACCAAGAAGATCATTGAAGAGATCCTACCCCAGTTTGGGATCCCCAGGGTAATTTGCTTGGATAATGGGCCTGCATTTGTTGCCCAGGTAAGTCAGGAATGAGCCACACAATTGGGGAACAATTGGAAGTTATATTGTGCTTATAGACCCCAGAGATCAGTATAGGTAGAAGGAATTAACAGGACTCTAAAAGAACCCCTAACTAAATTAGCTATTGAGACCAGCGGTAAAGACTGGGTGACCGTCCTTCCCTTTGTGCTCCTTAGGGCCCGAAATACACCTGGATGTTTCGGCCTTACTCCTTATGAAATTCTACATGGGGGACCACCCGCCTTGACCAAGTCTGATGGGATATTGGATTCCAGTGATGACTCTTCCTCACCCTCTTCTCTGTTTACCCATTATAGGCCTTAGAAGTTGTCAAAACACAGATCTGGGACCAGATCAAAGAAGCCTACACACCAGGGACCACTGCAGTGCCCCACGGGTTCCAGGTCGGGGACTCAGTTCTGGTCTGACAACATCGAGCTGGCATGCTTGAGCCCCGGTGGAAGGGACCTTATCTAGTGCTGCTGACCACCGCCAAGGTCGCAAAGGTAGACAGGATCGCCGCCTGGATCCACACATCCCACATAAAAAAAGGCACCCAACCAGGATGAAGACGACCTCGGAGAAAATTGGACAGTGGCTGCTACTGATAATTCTCTTAAACTGTGCCTTCGCAGTACCCCAACCTTGGGTAATAATTCTCACACTCTTATGACCCTGACATGGGAGGTCATCTCTCAAGCTGGAGATACTGTATGGAGTACTTCAAAGGTGGCCCCCCCTTATACATGGTGGCCCCCTCTGTTTCCTGAAATCTGTGCCCTGATAGATGGATTAGACGCCTGGGATATCCCTGAATAGTCACATGAAACGGTGCCCCAAGATGAGGTAATCTATCACAAGCTGCCATATCACCAGGGGTTAAGTTCCCAAGGAAAGTACATTGCAGATATACCAGGCTGTAGTAGTAGGTCTAAACAGAGGAGACTTGGTCAGGAGCCCTTTTATGTCTGTCCCAGGGACAGGGTAAATAAAAAAGAGGCTTGCTGGTGTGGGGGAATAGAGGGCATCTTCTCTAGTCAGTAGAGATGTGAAACCACTGGTACCACTCATTGGGACCCATCCTCTAGCTCGATATTATTATAGTATCCAGATGAAATAAGGGCCATGATTCCTTAAACATCACTTTTACTCAAAAAGCAAAAGAGACAAAAAAGATTGGATAAAGGGAAGACAGTGGGGCCTAACATTTTATGTGACAGGGACAGGCCCTGGATTCACATTTAAGATTCAGCTAAAGATGAAGTGTCCCCCAACCCAGGCAGTAAGACCTAACCACGTTCTTGTTAAAAAACTTCCAATGCCCCTTCCCAGACCTACCTTTCCCGGACCTACCCTAGTTGGTCCAGCTATTCCAACAGAAGTCTATACCTCTTCCTCAGACATGAAACTTACATTGCCTCTACTCCCCCAGATTCTGAAAACTGTCTGTTTAGTCTGGTACAGGGGGCTTTTTGGTACTCAATTGTACCAATCCCAACATCACTAAGTCTTGTTGGCTGTGTTATGCCTCCAATCCCCCATGTTATGAGGGAGTTGCTCAAGTCAGGACATACAATAAGGCTGAGGACAATTCTCAGTGTCCTTGGGGAGAAAACAGAAAACTAACATTAGCAGCTGTCTCGGGAAATGGACTTTGCCTGGAACAAGTCCCACATGACAAACAGTACCTCTGTAATCAGACTCATCATCTCCAGTCTTCCAATAATAGAGGTCAGTACTTAGTTCCTCCCTTAGACACAGTATGGGCTTGCAACACTGGACTCACTCCCTGTGTATTTACTTCTGTTTTTAATACTTCTAAAGATTATTGTCGTTTAGTTCAGAGTGTTCCGAGGCTTCTGTATCATGAAGACAGTTTTTTGTCAATGGATTCAACCACTGGACCCAGTATAAAAGGGAACCCATTACCATGACCTTAGCAGTCCTTTTGGGTCTAGGAACAGCAGCTGGGGTCAGCACAGGCACAACTGCCTTGATACAGACCCCCCACTATTTCCATGAATTGCACAAACGCTATGGATGCAGACCTAGGAGCACTAGAGCAGTCCATCACCAAACTTGAAGAATCTTTGACCTCACTATCAGAGGTAGTGCTACAGAACAGGAGGGGGCTAGATCTACTTTTTCTCAAAAAAGGTGGACTCTGTTCCGCAGTAAAAGAAGAGTGTTGTTTTTAGGTAGACCATTCTGGTCTTATCAGGGACTCCATGGATAAGCTCAGAGAAAGGTTAGAAAAACGAAGCAAAGAAAGAGAAGCATATTAAGGATGGTATGAAAATTGGTTTAACAGGTCTCCCTGTTTTACGACACTGATATCTACCCTGGCAGGCCCTCTGATTATTTTTTTTTCTCCTGCTTTCTTTTGGGCCATGTATTTTAAATAAGCTGGTTGCTTTTGTTAAAGATAAAATAAACACCATACAAGTCATGGTCCTCAGACAGCAATATCAGACTCTTCAACAAGAAGAAAGGTCGTTCTAAAATTAGAGCTATCCACTAAAAGAAGTGGGAAATGAACAGCAAAAACTTATAATTTTGGGTCTTATAGCATTGTGGTATCTAAGTTCAAGAAATTTAGGGCTGAAGAATAGACCCAGGTGGGTCCAGGCACAGCCAAACCCACCCTGTAGCTAAGAATGTCCAGCCATAAAAGATGAAAAAGAGAATGCAGGAACTAGTCACTGCTATCAGAACGGACCATATGGCCACGTGCAGGATGGCGCCTCCCGGGCAGCTACTTCCTACATTGACCAGGTGCCCTCCTGACCTCGAGAAGTCCCAAGCCCTTGTGTCTTTCTACATCTTAGCAGGCACATATTACCCTGTTAATTTGTAATCATCCCGCCAACATTTAAATAAGCCAATCATGTGTAATGGTGCGAATTCTTTTGGCTCCCCTGTTTTTGGTTTGTGGTTTTTGCCTTTATAAGCCTGTAAAAAGTTTGGGCTGGGGTTGAACTCCCCTGCCCCCTGCGCGGTGCATGAGTATCATCCCCAGCACGCTGGCTTGAGTGATCCTTTGTTGTTTGTGTGTTTGTGTGCCATTAAAGTCTTGTATAGTTACAGCGAGTTCGGCCTCAGTGTCCTATGGGGTGCGTGCTTCCCTGAGAAGGGACTCCCCGCGGGGGTCTTTCAGTAGGTTTTCTGAATAAGTTTGTATTACATGGCAAAAAAAAAAAAGATTTATTATATTCATTTCCTTCCGTCTTGGTGTTTAAGGCATATATAATGCAATTGAAGACTGCACATTCGGATTATTAACAGTTTCATACCAAGTTCCAAATTTAACATACCACGAAATGAGAAAGCATACAATATATATTCCAATCATGAATAAGCAAATGAATGTAGGGAAATAGTTTTCAGGTACTAAGATACATAGCTATTAAGACATGATCATAACAATTTAGATCAGAGGATATTATCCTAACCCCTATGACATAAATTTCCTCTCGGTTGTATACTCTCACAGTATATAAGGTTCTTTCCCGAAATAAGTAATGGCTGCTTTTATCCCCCTAAGTGCAAGTTGAGCAACTGTATTAGGATACCACTCAATGAATTTTGTAGGGAAAGCATTAGGATGGACCCACAACAAGGGCCCATTTTGCCATAAGACTACTGTTGGTAACTGTGCCGTTTTTAATATGCACAATTCAAATGACTTTGACTCGTCAATGCGTTGTAATTGAGCATCTTGTAGGGCCTTTTCTACAGTTTGTTAAGCTTGACATGCAGCTGGGCTAAGTGCTCTGTGGGAGGAGATATGGGTATCTCCCTCTAATATGTCAAATAATGGATTTAATTCTGCTGATGGAATTTTCAAAAATGGTCTCAGCCAATTAATATCTCCTAACAATTTTTGAAAATCATTCAAGGTATGTAGTTGGTCTTTGTGAATCTCTAATTTTTGAGGAACAATTTTGTCAGGATAAATGAGTGACCCTAGGAAGGCTCCCATTCGAGCAACTTGCACCTTTTCAGTGGCCAACTGCAATACCCATTGCCCTAACGTTTTTATTAATATAGGGTATGCATCTTGCAATAACTGTGAATATTTATGGCAAATCAAAATGTCATCCATATAAATTACCACCTTTAATGATGGAAAATGTTCTCTAACTGACTTAAGTGCCAATTGTACATACAGTTGACACATGGTGGGGCTATTCGCCATCCTCTGAGGTAGGACCTTCCATTGGTATCTTTGATCCGGCTCTAAATGATTAATGTCTGGGATGGTAAACGCAAAACTTTGCCTATCTTGAGGGCATAAAGGTATAGAGAAAAAGCAATCTTTAATGTCTATGATTATAATTTCCCAATTTTTGGTTAAGGCAGAAAGTAATGCTAGCCCTTGCTGAACTGGTCCAAACAGACGCATTTGTGCATTAATTGCTCTAAGATCATGTAATAAGCGCCATTTGCCAGATTTTTTCTTAATTACGAAAATAGGTGTATTCCAGGGTGAGGTAGAAGGCTCTAAATGACCCAAGTGTTCAGAAATTAGTTTTGTGGCTGCTTGTAATTTTTCAGAGGAGAGAGGCCATTGAGGAACCCATACAACTTCCTCTGTAAGCCATGGTATGGGCATGGAACCCTCAACAGCTGTCTCTAGAAAAAACCCAAACCTTGTCTCCCATTATTACCTTTTTGAGGGATAGGTTCAAGTTTACCCTGCTCTCCTTTTCCTAATCCCCTTCCTTCTTTATAGGCCATTTTCTTAATCATTCGAACAGCTTGTGGCGAGCATTCATCAGTTAAGGTCAGTCCTAGTGCCTGTAAGATGTCTCTCCCCCAGAGATTTACTGGGAGTGGTAAGACATAAGGAGTGAATCGTCCCATTTGACCTTCAGGCGCTGTCCAGCTCAAAGAACGGGAACTAATAATGGGACAGGACTGATAACCTAAACCTTGCAAAGAATGTGACGACTGAATAACTGGCCAAGTTTTCGGCCACCAGTGAGAAGAAATAATACTTTTGTCTGCTGCTGTGTCTAAAATCCCCTTAAATTGTTTCCCTTCTATAACTAACTCTAAAGAAGGCCTGGAATCTAAAGGCATTATTAAATAAGCCGAATCATTTCCAGTAGAACCAATCCCTCTGGCAGCTTGAGGGACACCAGAAGAGGGAAAACAGCCATGTAGGCTTGGCAGAATTACTAACTGAGCTATTCTATCTCCTTGTGAAATAGAAAAGACACCCTGAGGACAGGAACAGAGAACTGGAAGTTCCCCTTCATAATCTTGATCTACAACTCCAGGGTAAACAATAAGACCTTGTACTGTAAGGTAAGCACTGCCCAATATTAGGCCGACACTCTCGGATGGCAGAGGTCCTTTATAGTCAGTAGGAATAGGCTGCACTCCCATTTGAGGGATCAGCATGAATTGGGTGGTGGTATGGAGGTCCAATCCAGCTGAGCCTTCTGTTGCCCTGCGGACTGTGGGGTCCACTTTTCGCCTGTCGAGGTCCCGTATGTTTTCGGGCCCTGAGACCTGAGGGCCCTGTCCTGGTTTTTTGAAATGGTGTCATGATCTACTGTTTGAGGGAATCCTGGCTGCAGGGGCCTGCCTCGAATGTCCCTGATTGAACGACAAGCACTAGTCCAATGATATCCTTTTCCACACTTAGTGCACAATCCTGGCACTCTCCTTTTGACAAGGGCTCTACAGTCCTTTTTTAAGTGTCCCGGTTTGCCACAATTATAGCAGAGTTTGAGCTCAGCCATGTCAGGGCATTTTTGCCATTGTAGAATGGCAGCTGCTAAACCGGCATTAGTGAGTGGCCCTCCAAGTTCACGGCAAACCTTCAACCAGTCCTGCAGTCCCTTGCTTTTTCTAGGTGTAATAGCCGCCCTGCATTCCCGGGCAGCCTGTTCATATATCAACTGTTCAATTAAACGCATAGCTGCTTCTGTATCTCCAAATCTGCTGCCTCTGTCATTCTAGTCACAAAATCTGAGTACCACTCCTGGGACCCCTGAGTGATCTTGGTCAAATGACCACTTGCCTCTCCCTTCTTAGAGAGTGCCTTCCATGCTTTAACAGTGGAAGCTGAGATCTGGGCGTACGCTCCCCAATGATAATCTGTTTGGTTAGCAGCATGCTGTCCCTGACATGTAAGCAATTCAAACGTCCATGTCCTTTGGTCTCCTTCCATGGTGGCATTGGCCCTTGCCTGCGTCTTACAGGAGTCCTGCCACAAAGCTTTCCATTCAAGATACATCCCCATACTGGGGGCTGCAGCTTTTACTACAGTCTGCCAATCACCAGGAGTCATAGCATGAGTCGCGAGCCTTTCAACTTGTGCTACAGTGAAAATCGCACTGACTCCATAATTACAGACTGCTTCTGCAAGCTCCTTAATCTGTATATATTCTACTGGAGCATGAACACGCCCTCCCTCAGCTCTTTCAAAAACTGGAAATGCCTGTTGCATCTTCCTCTGTCCTCTTTTGGAATAAATAAGTCTGAATGGTGCCTCTGCACATAAAGCGGAGGTGCACTAGAACCCTAAAGTTGCATATCCGAACACCGTGCAACGATTTGACATTTGTCTCTACTTGCTTTCGTGTTATTCTGTAACTGATTAACTCGTCTTTCATCTGACTGGTATCTTTCTCCCTCACAGCCTGTCACTTTCTTCTCTAAGTCTGTTTCCTCATAGGAGCTAAGTTCCTTATCTGATTCTGAGCTACTGACAGCTAGCTGCTTAAACTCATCTAGTGGCAGGTAGAGGCTCCTTTCCTTATGTGCCTCTCCAGCTCGATCTCCCTTCTTCTCTCCCTTTCCATCCCTTTTTCTAATCTCTCCCCAGATATTTTCCCTGACATTCCTTTTTTCTCAGTCTCAAGGCCTGTGGAAAGGCCTAAATTCTTCAGTGCACTTTGTTTCCTCTCTACTTTTACTCTCTCTCCCCGCTCTACCTCTGATAGACTTTCTTGAATTTCATCCAGAACTTTCTGACCTGCTTCTACCATTTTCTGACAATTCTCATCTGTTAAACACGATTTCACCAATTTCCATAGCGGCCTAATCCCTGCTTTAAGTTTGCCTTTCTGCTGTTCACTAACTAGATCTCCTTTCAATTTGTCCCAAGAGGCGACAGTTAATGACAATGAGCAAGCATACCATGGTGCAACACCATCTATCTCTCTGACAAATCCCTCTAAGGTCTTCGTGGCGATTTTTAGGCCACACTGCTTCAGGACCAAGCATAAGGCCACTACTATAGAATGGGAGATTCCCATACTGCCGCTGTCCAGGCCTGACCACGACTAAGAACCAGTCAGCAGTTCCAGTGGTGGAAACAAAACGAAACTGAAAGGAAAAGTATAATCGCCGTGCAAACAATCAAAAGGGCTTCTAACTCTGGAGAAATTTCAAGATTGTACGTAACTTGTAGAGCCTTTTGTCCCACGGTTCTGATTCTGCCCCGCAAACGAAGTATCTTCCTTGCGCTGGTGTGATGACAGTTTCCGGGTTTCGTCACCACTTATTGCATCCCGCTTGACCGGCGAGAAAGATGCAACAAACCAGAATTTTCCGCAGCAAGAGCTTTATTGCTTGCTTCTCAGGAAGATCCCGAACCAGAAAAATGTCGCTGCTTTTATAACCCACAGCGTGACATTTCAGCACCTGATATGGCGTGACTGCTCCTGATTCATTGCTTGCCCATCACCCCACTATTACACCCCGAGAATGGGAGTGACTAGGAGTGAATTCACTCTCGCACCTGCGTACAAGGCTTGTTTACTACTTAGGCACAGCTGAGGCCCGCACCATCTTATAATGGTGATTGCCCCCGGCACACATGGCTCTTCTCAGAGATTACTGGCGGCATGGAGGCGATTGCTCGCAGCATGTACCGGCTCTCCACAATTCACCACGATATCTGCAGTCCCTTCTCTGAATAGTCTGTTGTAACCTGGAGAGTTCTGGTCATCCACTCTGATACCACTACTGTTGTAGCAACTTGAACTTCTCTTAAATCATTCAGACCCTTTCTATAGAGATGATTCATCTCTGAAGCATCTACTTGGGAGAGAGAATGGGGAGCATAGAGATCAGAGAGAGGCAGAAGTAATCTAGATTTCCAGCTGAGAAAAGAAAAAGTGGTCCTGGGGAAAATAGAGTGATTTCTGGGCAGAGAATATGGAAGATCCCAGTAAAGGTAGATCTGATCTGAACTGTTTATCTTGAAGGCAGACTTGGGCATTGTATAAAGCTCTCTTGTAAGGTCTCATACACAAAATTTTGCTCAATGTCTGACTCAGAAGTAATATTTCAGCAGTATCTAGGATTCATGCTGGAAAAAACTGGAGAAAAGGAATCAGGATTTTTGTGGGCCAAGGTCCATGACATAAGGCTTCAGATATCTAAATTAGCAAAGCTCATGCAGCCAAGAGAAACCTTTACACAACCACCTAGAGTCTTGTGGAAATGAGCCAAAATCAAATTCACCATAACTATCCATATTTTAGCATTCCTTGTGCTATGATAATAAAGGACACAGCCTGAGTTCATATAAATCATTAGGTCTGCTTTTATTGGGTTCTAACTTCCTGGGGCCTGGCTCTAAAGCAGGACAAATCTTTCCTCTGATCAGCAGAAGACAAAACATGACCTAGTCATGTCGGGCATGCATGCAAAGCTTAGAGAATGAGAACCCTGAAGGGGCATAGAACCTCAAGGGATCAAGAAAGAGATTGACTTCTGTTTGGTATTTGCCTGTCAGAGAGAGAAGCACTTAAGGCATGGTCATCTCTGCCTTTCATTGTTTCAGGACTCAACACTCTGCAACTTTGTTTCAATACCTTCTTTCTGTTAGCCATTAGCTTGCCTTTAGCCTCCTAGACTCAGTTTTGCTGAGTGTGAAACAGATTATACTCCTGACAGCCTCTGAGCATGTAGATGTGTAATTCACACACAAGTACCAATTCAAATGTGTTGTGTCTGGCCAGCCACTCACATGTCTGGGTTCTAATCTGGAAAGGAGTCTTGGAAACCTGGAAGAGAACAGGGAGCTAGGCCAAGAAGAGAAAGATGTAGCTAAAACAAAATTCTGAACAAAGCTCAATTTTACTATTTCTAAAACTCATTTAGGAAGCAGGGGTAGGGACCTGATTCCCGCCAAATCATCTTGGAGTAAAGTTGCAGGTGAACATGTGATGGGTCCAGAACAGCTAGTTGGAAAGCAGCAGTGGGAGTGGCAGGGTTATAGAGCTGCAAGCTCTGCTGAGATGCTCTCTAATATTGAAAACTGAGCAGATCAGCTGAAAATGAAAGGAAGCTTGCTCAGGTGTAAGAATAAAAATAAGGGTTCTGGGCATGGAGGAACAACACTTGGGGAATATCAATCTGATATATAAGGACAAACAGAAATAGACTAGCAACAACCAGTCCCAGAGAATAGAGGGAGATAGCTTAGGGAGGTTAGTCTAGCACCATTTGCTCTTTGGAATGCCTAACTGCTCATCCATTCAATTTTGCTTGTAGCCATCTCCTTTCTAATCTACCACAATTATTTTGGATGATATTTTTGATTAGTTCCTAGATTCAGTTTATGAGTCTTTTATTGAGGATTTTTCATCAATGTTCAGAAGAGAACTTGGTCTGAAGTAATTTTTCTTTTCTTTTTTTATTATTTAAATCATTTTAAAACTTCACATTTCATTCCTATCCTAGTCTGACACCAAACTGTTCTCCATCACTTACCTCTTTCCCCTGCTCCCCCCTCCCTCCCATATCTAGGAGGATGTCCTCACAACTACTCTCAATCCACTACACCTCCCTATTCTCTGTGGCCTCAAGTCTCTCAAGAATTAGTTGCATCTTCTCTCATTCAGGACAGACCAGAATGTCTGTATGTAATCTGATGTATATGTGTCGGGGCCTCCTATCACATCAGGTGATATACGTTGCCTGGTTGGTTGTTCAGTGTCTGACAGGTCTCTGTTATCGTGGGTAATTGAGACTTATGATCTTTTTACAGGTCGTCCTTCTCTTCAGTTTCTTCCAGCCTTTCCCTAATTCAACTGCAGGGGTCCCCAACTTCTGTCTATTGGTCAGCTAGTATCTACATCTGACTCTTTCAGGTAATTGGTAAGTCTCTCAGCAGACAGCCTTGCTAGGCTCCTTTTGGCATACACACCACAGCATCAATAGAGAGTGTCATGATTCCCAGCCTCACTGTGCACTGGATCCCAATATGGGCCTGTCAATGGACCTCCTTTCTCTCATTATCTTCTCCATTTTTACCCTTCAAAGAGGAACAATTCTTGGTCAGATTTTTGACTGTGAGTTGTCAACTGCATCTCACCATTTCATGTCCTGTCCATCCACCGGAAGTGGGAACTACAAGATCCCTCTCCATACTGTAGAGCATAGGAAGGTCCCTCCCTTTGAGTTTTGAGAGTCTCTTACATCCCAGATCTACTGTGCATTCTGGGGTTTCCCCCACCTTCTACCTCCTGAGAATGCCTGTTTCAATTAGGTCTGCTGACTATCAGAGATTCAGTGATGTTCCCTGCCCAATACCTCATCATTTTCCCAATTTTGCCTCTCTATCTCCTCCCTCCCTTTTGTCCCCTGCTCTGTGAGTGCTTTCTTTTGCTCCCAAGTGGGTTTGAAATATCCTCACTTGGGCCCTTCGGACTGTTAAACTTCTTGAGTCCTGTGGGTTGCATCCAGAGTATTCAGTACTTTTTTTAATAATATGAACTTTTAGTGAGTAAAAACCATGAATGTCCTTTTGAATCTGGCTGACCTCACTCTCGATGATATTTTCTACTTCCATGGATTTTCCAGCAACATTCATGATATGTTCATTTTTAATAGCAGAGTAGTAGTCCATTGTGTAAATGGAACACATTTTCTGTATATACTCTTTCATTGTGGGACATCTGGATTGTTTGCACTGTCTTGTTATTATAAATAAGACTTCTATGAACATAATAGAGCACATACCCTTGTGGCATAGTAGGGTATCTTTTGGGTATATGACCAAGAGTGGTTTTCTGGGTTTTCAGGTAGATATATTTCCAATTATCTTGGAACCTCCAGATGGATTTCCAGAGTGGATCTACCACTTTGAAATCCAAACAACATTATGGAGAAGTGTTTTTCTTTCTCTACTCCTTTCCAACTGATGAATTTTTGATCTTGGGCATTCTGATTAGTGTACTGTGAAATATGTATGAAAAAATTTTTATGTCTCTCAAGAAAGATATGGAAGAAGACTTGAGAAAACACAGAGATCTCCCATGTTTTGGATTTGTAGAGTTAACATAGTAAAAATGACAATCCAACCAAAAGTAATCTATAAAAAAAAAACCACAATCCTCAACAAAACTGTAACATAAATCTTCAAAGATTTGGAAAGAGGAGTTCTTAAATTCATCTGGAAAAACAAAAACAAAAAAATTAGAATAGTGGAAATAATTAACAATAAAAGAACTTCAGGAGAAATCACCATCCCTGACCTGAAGCTATATCAGAATAAAAATGAGTGTGGTCAACTAAGAGGATATATTCTTCAGGAGCTCGCTTTACATGAGAGGCATGAATCTAAGGAGAGATGCCTTCTACTTTGATAGCAGTGGGAGTGGTCAGCAGCATGATTCAAGGGCCTTTCTAACAAGGTTATTGATTCTCAGCTGGATGTCGTCAGACGAGAACTGCATCTCCCACCTGGAGCTGGTGTGGTACCACCAAATCTCTTTGTTCGTAGGCCTCCTTGAGCTGCTCTCAGGTGGTGTTTCTTACTAGTTCTAGGGCTTTCATGAGTGTAAACAAGGAAGAACCAGGGTTAAATTTTAAAGGATATAACACTGTCTCACTTCAGTAAGCGGGGGAGACCCCCTCCCCCATACAGGATTACAAATGGAGTGAGCTTAAATGTTCCCAGTGTGTTCCTGACTTGGAACAAGGCAAAGGAAAGGAGAGCTGTCCAGTTATTCCCACCGTGGGTATCTAAGGTCAATTTAGTCAAGTTTCTTCTTTTTTTTTTTTCCTTTCTACCTAGACTGAACTCTGGGGTCTATAAACACAATGTAATTTCCAATCAACCCCTAGTTGGATGGCCAGTCATTGACTTACCTGGGCAACAAAGGTGGGTCCTTTGCCAGACCCAATTACCTTAGATATTCAAAACCGTGGAAAATTTCTTCTAGGATTTTCTTAACCACAGCATTGGAATTTTCTTTTTTTTTTGTTGTTGTTATTGGGTAGGCCTCCACCCATCCTGAAAAGGTGTCTATACAAACTAAAATATTTTTATTACAATACTTAGCTGGCTTTACTTCAATAAAATCAACTTCCCAATAGGCTCCAGGGCGATCTCCTCCTAGTGTTCTCCCTGGAGCATATCTTGAATGTCCTGCATTAGTCATGGCGCATGGTACACAGTTCTTAACTATTGCTTCTGCAACATCAGTGAGTCTTAAAACATAAAAAGTAGAAGCTTTTACCAGTGTTTGAAGTGTTTGACTCCCAGGTGGGACAGTATTGTATATTTTCCAAAAATCTTTCTCCTTCTTTTTGTGGTTCTGGGAGAGCAACTTTCTGGAGAGGTTTTATCTGTTGAGTCCTGAAGGGCAGTATTGAGTCCTGAAGGGCAGTATCTTAGGGCCTGGAGAGGTTCCATCTGTTGCGTCCTGAAGGGCAGTATTGAGTCTGAAGGGCAGTATCTTAGGGACAAGTGCAGCCTGTTTAGCTTTAACATCAGCAATGTTTTTACCCCTTGTCACAGCATTGTGTCCTTTTTGATGTCCAGGAAAATGTATAATGGCCACTTTGGCAGGCAGATGAATAGCCTCAAGGAGGCTCAGAATCTCCTCTTTATTTTTTATGTCCTTGCCTGCTGACGTCAGCAACCCTCTTTGCCTATACATGGCAACTTGGACATGGGCTGTAGCAAAAACATACCTGCTATCCGTGTAAATATTGATGGACTGCCCTTCAGCAATCTAAAGGGCCTGAGTCAGGGCAATTAATTCAGCTTTTTGAGCTCACTTACCTTCCTGCAGGCTGCCAGCCCACACATCTCGCTTACCATCTACCAGTGCAGCCCCTGCCATCCTCTTACTTTACACTAGGAAACTGCTTCTGTCTTGGAACACCTGGCCATGGCTGGTCACATAGATCACTTTGAATCCCAATTTCCTCTGCAAGAATGTTTGCACAGCAGTGTCCGGGTGAGGAGTTGTCCGTTTCAGGCAGAAAGGTGGCAGGATTGAGAATAGCAAGAGGAGCAAACATGACCCCTTCAGTCAGGAGCAGACTCTGGTAGTGAGTCATCCAGGCATTTGCAATCCAGAGGTCTGGGGGCTGACAAATAGTGCTTTCAAGAGAGTGAGGGGCTTCCACAGTTATTTGCTGTCCCAGAGTTAATTTGTCAGCATCCTAAATGAGTAGTGCTACTGCAGCAACAGCCTTTAAAAATGTGGGCCATCTCCTGGCAACTGGGTCCAGCTCCTTAGACAAATATGCTACCAGCCTCTTCCAGGGCCCAAGAGCCTGAGTAAGAACTCCTCTGGCCCCCATGCCCTCTCATCAACATAGAGGATGCAGGGTTTGGTTAGATCTGGCAGTGCCAAGGCTGGAACAGTCAGCAGGGCCTCCATTATATTTTCAAAGGCTTTCTGATGTTCTGATGTCCATCTGAATTCTCCACTTTTCTTGGTCAAGGGGTACAGGAGGGTGGCCAGTGTTGAAAACCCAGGTTTCCAAAGTCTGCAGAACCCAGCAGTGCCTAAGAATTCTCTCACCTGTCTTGGAGTAGCCAGTGTTGGTATTTGAGTCACAGTCCTTTTTCTAGCCTCTGTCAGCCACTGTTTTAAATCCCAGAGAGTATATCCCAAGTAGACTACTTCTATGTGACATAGCTGGGCTTTTTTTAGCAGAAGCCCATTAACCCAACTCACCCAATTCGGCTAGCAATCTCTTGGTCCCCTGCCAGAATTCTCTCTCCCTGGCTGCAGCAAGGAGCAAGTCATCAGCACACTAAAGCAGAGTTATCTGGCAGTTTTCAGCTCAGAAGGAGGCTAAATCTCGATGTAGAGACTTATGAAAAAAGGGTGGGGGAGTTTTTGAACCCCTGGGGTAACCGCTTCAAGGTCAATTGTCCCATTTGTCCCATGTCAAGATCTCTCCACTCAAAGGCGAATATGGGCTGGCTGGAGGGATGTAACTTCAGGCAAAAGAAAGCATTTTTTAAATCAAGTACTGTGTATCATTTTTGCTTTGGAGGGAGTGAGCTGAGGAGGTTATAGAGATTAGGAACAGCTGGGTAAAAGTCTTGAACCCTCTTATTGACCTCTCTCAGGTCTTGGGCTGGTCGATAGTCACTGGTGCCAGGTTTCTTTGCCAGCAGTAGAGGAGTATTCCACGGTGACTGGAAAGGTACCAAAATACATAATTGTAATAGTCTCTGAATATGTGGCCTGATTCTATCTCTTACTCCACAGCTCATCGGGTATTGTTGCACTCCTATAGGGGTTGCACCGCTTTTCAGTCCCACAACCACAGGACTCTGACAGCCATTCCCATTCCTCCAGTCTCTGCCCATGCTCTAGGGAAAGCACTCAACCAATTTTTAGGTCTAGCACCTCCGTTTGCTTTATGCCTTTGTGGAATCAGTATTCTTCCTCAAGCTGCAGGGCTAAGACTACGGAGGTGTGAGATTCCCAACTTACTCTCTGCCCTTCTTGGATAAATCTAATGTAAGCAACTATTTAGTCAGAAGATCTCTTCCTAGAAGCGGTGTGGGACACTCAGGAATGACCAAGAAGGAATGACTCACTTGGCCTTTACCCAGATCTACTGTGCGCGCAGTGGTCCAGGGGTATTGTTTCTGACCGGTGGCTCCAATCACTATGGTTCTTTTATTTTTTTAATTTTCCCAGTGGATATTTCAACAAACAATGCTCTGCCCCTGTGTCAATTAAAAAGTCCATGAGGGTCCCCTCCACCATCAGGTTTACCCTAGGCTCGGGGTGCCCCCTCCCCTATTCATCATTTTTCAGAGGTAGGTCCTTAGGGACCATTCTTCCATTCTTCCATTCTTTGGGCATTCCTGTACCCAATGTCCTTTTTCATTGCAATAGGCACATTGGTCCTTCTCTAAAATCTTCTGGGCATACCTTCTTCCTTCAGGTCTGGGTTCATTGTTGCCCAGGTAACCTGTCTGTCTATTATCTGGCTTGTTTCTCCCTTTACGTTCCCCTACTACTGGGGCCATAATTCTGCTTAAATTCCTCTCCTGTCTTCTTTCCCTCTTATTCTCCCTCTCTTCTTCTTCTCACTTTTCCCTCTCTCTCTTCTCTTCCTCTGTTTTTCTCTTGTGATATACCTTTTCTGACTCCTTAACTAAATCTTGTAAAGCCATGACATGTAATCTTCAAAAGCCATAGCAACCGCGACTTGTTGACCATCAGAGGTAAGGTTAAAAGGAGTATAGTATCTATATGCTTCTATCAATCTTTCTAGAAAAACAGATGGGGGCTCTGTAGTGCCCTGCATCACTTCTCTTACCTTAGACAAATTGGTGGGGTTTCTCATTGCTCCCTTTAAGACTAGATCCTGGCCGGTAAACTGTCAACCTCAGCCTATCTTGAGCCATGTTGTAGTTCTAATCTGGCCGGTCAAGAGGGAATGCAGCATTCCAATTGTACAGATCAGCCGATGAGAAAGGCCAATATTGAAGGGTCTGCAGAGACTGCCTGTCTGTGTGTGGGTTGCCCACAGCTAGTAAAGGAAAAGGCAAAAGTGGTGTCAGGTGCTTCATCTGCTGGGGGACTCTGGGCTTGTCGGCTCCGGGACCCAGCTGCAGGTACTCGGTCCTCAGACTGTGCCTTTAGCAAACTTAGAGCCGGGTGCAGGGACCTGGGGAGTGGGAGCAGCTTGAGCAGTAGGCCTGCATGCCTTTTCGCCGCCAGCTCAGAAATCGCACTGGTTCAGGCAGGGTCTGCACTATCACCACTGCTGCCACCATAACCACTGTGCTTACTGCTTCTTAGGGCAGAAAGTGAGGGCACTGTGCTGACCCACCCTCGTGCATGGGAACAGCTGGGGGAGAGCTCTGAGAGGCATGCGGGAATCCATGGTTTGATTTCTGGTGGTTGATTCTGAAAGGCTGTTGATCCGGGTAGGACCCAGGTCCGCTCTGAAAAACAATGGCTTTAACTTCAACGAGAAGCTTCAAAACAAAAGTCCCCTTTAGTGACCATTTTACATTAAAAGTAGGGCATTCGGAGGCTCAAGAAAGTCTGCCTAGGTCCCTTCTTAATTGCTACTAAAAAATTATGGGTCTTGATCCAATTTCAGTCCAGTGGCTAAAGTCAAACTGCGGGGGGGGGGGGGGCATTACAGTCTGTCCAATATCATGGAAAACAGACACAAAACACACACAACCACTGACAAATACCTGAAAACAGGCACAAAAAACAAATACACACTGACAAATGCCCATCTTCTAACGTACAAACAAAATCAACTCAGAAATGCAGAAGGTCAGGAAAGTGCAATACCCGCTCCAGACGGAATCTTGAAGTCATCGCCCTCACTCACAGTGTCCCTCAGAGCAAGCAAAATCCGTTGATTCCAGCATGTCTGCTGTTCACACTCAGTGCCTAACCCCAAGGCAAAGTCACTGTTTCTCACAAAACGTAGTTACTGCAAGTTTCAGGACTAAAACTCGCTGGCTCACAGAAATATTTTTAGACAAAAAATTTCACCGCCAAGTGGGTTTTTGGAGATGTGGGTGGTCATGCTGATCCAAGGCAAGCCCCAAAATAAAAGACTCCGAGAAGAGCCCCTTGCTCAGGCCTCTGGATTTTATCAGACACCCAAGAACTCACGACAGACCAAGATTGATGTAAACCACATGAGGCTTTATACAGGGAAAGTCAGAGCTCTGGGGACAACTCAGATACCATGTAGAGGTAGAAGAGTCGACCACGAGGGGAAAGAGGTTCCAGATTTTATAGGCCATCACGGGGAAAGGAGAAGGTGGGGAGTCGGGGATTTCCAGATCTAAAAAAATGTCTATTCTAAGGATATGGGTATGGGAGGGGTATAAGGAAAGAGTCTGGTGCAGGTGTAGCAACTCTGGATTAGCCGGGATATGGTTGCTGGGGAGATTTTCTGACTCTTTCTCAGCAACCAATATCACAAACAGCTGGGCCCACATACTATGAAGGAGAAGCACTAGATGGATCAATTGCTGTGACTTCAGTTGCAAGCCCTAGACCCTGGGGGTAGTATAAAAATAGGCTCACCTTAGCCGAAATTTCAGGGTTAGGGAAATATATAGGAGATATGCCTACTTCTCATAGACACCTCTGCAATCATACCTGGACTATTCCAGTTTCTATGACCTGGTAATTATTATTGGGGGGTTGTAGCACCAGATTGACCCCATGTGTTGCTACAGCTGTCTTTGTCCAGTCAAGAGATTGTTGTGCAGTAACACAATTAGTCCCTAGGTGTGGGGAGCCGTGAGCAATTGCCATCATGAGCTCCTCTGTACCTAACTGGTAAACAAGTAAAGTGCGCAGATGCAAGAGTAAATTTGTGCCAAGTCACTGCCCATCCTGGGGCGTAGTAGTGGGGTGATGAGTGAGCAGCTAATCAGGAGCTGACACATCACATAGAGGGGTATATAAGCAGCATCATTTTCCTTGTTCGTTGTTCTTCTTTCACCTGTGCGATCAATGCTCTCCCAATAAACGTGTGCAGAAGGATCCAGTCAGGCGAAAAGTATTTCATTAACATTTGCAAAAAAAAAAATTATATATCGTGTTGTATTACCAACCAAGAACAGAATCTCCAGTAACTAATGATAATTAGAATGCAAATTCTGAAGAAGTGATTGGATATACACTGTAATATGTTCAAACTTATTATTATTTACTTCTTAGTGTAAGTATTTCAATGAAAGTATAATTGATTTTATAGCAAGTAATCTATATTAATATTTTGCATATGATGTATATTCCAAACAATAATTCTATATGATTAATCTTTAATTTTAATGGTTCTCTTGGAGGGTATAGTGGTGGGTCAAACTCTCATTGTCATGCCTGTAGGTCAAAAGATGAGCCATCAAACTCTAACATCTGCATTCTTACTTTTTAAAACTTTAATTTCTTTATAGATTTCCAGTACAAAATCTTCTGGGAAAATTTGAAGGTACATTTTTGGATATATAATTTTTTAAAACTATATAGTATTAGCATAGTTTCTATATTAGGAAATATTAGTTAATATACTGTATGACATCATAGTGAATTATTCTTTTTATATGTAGTGTTTTGTAACTATTTTTATTTTATTTATTTATTTATTTATTTATTTATTTATTTATTTATTTATTTATTTTTACTAGATATTATCTTTCTTTACATTTCAAATATTAGTCCTTTCTTTGTTTCACCCCAGATAATCCCTATTCCATTTACCCTCTCTGTGTTTCTACGAGGGTCTTCCTCCATCCACCCATTTTACCCTCCCCACCCTGGTACAAGCTTACACTGGGGAATCAAGCCTTCACAGGATCAAGAACCTCTCCTCCCACTGATGTCTGACAAGGTCATACTCTGCTATATATGCAGCTGGAACCATGGGTTGGTGCTTAGTCCCTGGGTGCTCTGGACTGTCTGGTTGGTTCATATTGTTGTTCTTCCTATAAGGTTGCAAACCCATTCAGCTCCTTCAGTTCTTCCTGTAACTCGTCTACTGGGGACGCCATGATCAGCCTGATAGTTGTCTTTGAGCATCAGCCTCTTTTCTTGCCAAGAAATGGCTGAGCTTCTCAGGAGATAGACATATTTGGCTCCTGTCAGCAAGCAAGTGTTGGTATCCACAATAGTGACTGGGTTTGGTGTCTGTATATGGGATGGATCCACAGGTTGGGCAGACAATGGATAGTTATTTCTTCAGTCTCTGCTCTGCACTTTGTCTCCATATTTTTTCCAAGGAGTATTGTGTTCCCCATTCTAAGAGGGATTGAAACACCCACACTCTCATCTTCTTTCTGCTTGACCTTCATGTGGTCTGTGAATTACATTTTGGATATTCTGAATTTTTAGAATAATATCCCTTCAATAGTGAGTGTGTGCCATGTTTGTAATTTTGGGATTGTTTTACCTCACACAGGATGATATATTTTATATCCTTCCATTTGCCTGTGTATTTAATGAAGTCATTGTCTTTTTGTCATTAGCATATATTTTTATCTCTATTGCTCTATTCTACAGCTTGAGGTCGAGGATGATTCCCCCTGAAGTTCTTTTATTGTTGAGAATAGTTTTTTCGTATCCTGGATTTTTTTTTTATTCCAGATGATTTTGTAAATTGTTCTTTCTATCTTTATGAATAATGGAGTTTGAATTTTGATTGAGATTTCACTGAATGTATAGATTGCTTTTAGCAAGATGACCATTTTTTACTGAATTAATAGTGCCAATCTATGAGCATGGGAGATCTTTCCATCTTCTGAGATTTTCAATTTCTTTCTTCAGAGACTTGAAGTTCTTGTCACACAGATCTTTAACTTGCTTGGTGCGAGTAACAGAAAGGTATTTTCTACTTTAAGTAAATGTTAATAAGATTTTAAATTTTGTTTTACATTTGTTGTGGAAATTCAGAAGTTTTCCACAAAGATTTAAAAATGTACTTTATGGTTTATTATGTTTAACAGTATGGAAAAGAATCAGTTACATATACAGGCAATTTGTATATTTTAATTAAATTATGTTTTACATTAAGTCTTAACTGAGTCAATATAGGAAAAAAAATTAGACCTTCTATTTGGTAGAACAGAATAAAACCCTACTTTGAAATACAATTAATTTTCTAAAAAAGATTATCTATCTATCTATCTATCTATCTATCTATCTATCTATCTATCTATCTATCTATCTATCTATCTATTTATCTCTCTGTAAACTTTAATTTTGAAAATCTAAAACATGAAATAAAACTTCTCTGATAATCTCTTAGGAAAAAAAATCTGTAATTACTTCCCATTTGATGATTTTTTACTGCTATTTTTTTTTTATAGTATGAAAAGAACAATTTAATTTTTTTTGAGAGTTCTTTTCTTATTTGTATAAATTTGACTGCTTTCATTGCTTTACTTTACAGGGACATGATCAACAACAAATTATATGAGCAGTATAAAAATATGTTTCAGAAGTTGGATGTGGGTGTACAGAAATTCAATAAAGAACAAGAAAAAACAGTGGTTGGTATAATAAATAACTTTATAAATAACCTCATATACCTATGTATTAATTAACAATGGAGAAACCAGCCTTGTGTTTGACACATGAAACTATATTAAGTCTCATTATCTAACTATCCTTGGTTCTGTTTTAGTCCTATTGAATTGTAAATCAGAGAGGTATGGTTACATACTATACCAATGAATACCACTAAGAATTTTAATGGAGACGAGATCATAAATTTCCAAGAGGCAGACATTTGCTGAGAGATGAAGAGAGGATTACCAGTTTTTACAATATGTCAGCCTCAGGTATAGTTGAAAGATAGACAAAGATTACTTACTTTTGTCATCTGGACTCTGTCGTTTATTTTAGAAAACCAACTCAAACTAGCAAATTAGTTTTTACAATCCTAAACTTAGTCCCTATTTAGTAAAAAAAAAAAAAAAAAAAAGTGTATGGAAACAACTTTCCTAACAACCCTGGCAAAACACTCCTGTGGAAGAATATCACCAAACTATTTTAGATCATCTCCCCATTAATATAACAATCACTGTAGTCATCAAATCGTTTCCAAGTAAGATCTGAGGCAATTCCCATATTAACCATTTCTTTTTTAATTTGGTTGGTTAATTGTTTGGGGGGGTATTCAATTTGAAATGAACACGAGATCATTTCCTGCCTGTGAACAACGTGGAGGGTGCTGCCATTATGAGTCAGTTCAGGAAAGAGATAGGGACTACAGATAAAAATCAAATAAATACTGCAAATGAAGGCCATTTTTAAACCTTTCATAGCATGGCAAAAAAAAACTATAGTCATTTACAGACCAAAAGCTAGAACCTCTTTGTAGTGTGGGCATTGCGCTTACCAGCCTAGTCTCAGTATACTACCTTACTTGGAAATTATCATTAAAAAGTACACTGAATATTTTGTCTTTAGATCTCTAAAAACCTCAGAAATACTTATCAAAATAACAGACTACAATAAATTCAACAGAATAAGTTTCATTTTATTTCAACAAAAATTTAGGCTTTTTATAATATTAAATATTTGTTATGAGTAATTCTAGCTCATTTGGTCAAAAATATATATGTTTTGAGGAAAATAATTCTAAAAACTTAAAATTTATGTTTTGTAGTATTATGTATAACATTGGCAAATTAGATAAGACATGCTCATTCATGTTAAACTCATAAATCTACTCTTATTTACTGAATCTTTTAAAAATCAGAAACCACCCTAGGCAAGATCTTAAACTACTGTTCTCCTGTATGGAATGACATTTTTAGCAGATATTTAAATTTATTAACTGATCTACTAATGAGTAGAAATCTGAAAGACCAGAATCTCTGTTACCTTTCACATAATGACTATTCAATATAAACTATGACTACAATTAGAAAAATACCGAAATCCTAAAGTCAAATCCTCACCTCTTTTATCAGTCATAGAAAATATTTTAATAGCTATGGTACTGTAATCTGTAATCCCAACACTTAGCAGTTGAATGCAGAAGGATCAAGGCCTTTGACTGTCCATAGCTACATAGTGAGTATGAGTTCAGCATGAGTAATGTAGGACTGTCTCAATTAAACATGTCCTCTACAAATTAAACAGAAATATAATGTTAGTATAAAGATATAAAAATAGTAAATATTTCTGTCACTTCAGTAGGAAAATGTTGACCACAAATACTAAAATAAATGTACAATTGGAAATTTTTTACTATATTTTTGAAGTGAAAACTATTGAAATCTTGATATCCATAGAGTTCCCTGTTTAGAACATTATCCTGACAGCATATAGCCTAGAACTGGTAATAAGCAAGGCTTGGAGAATCACAGGAGTTGCCTTGCCCAGACTTTAGAGATGGCAGCAAATAACTGTAAGAATCACCTCTTATTTTAGACTGAGGCAGTGCAATTGATGATGGCATGTTCCAATATAATAATAGAAAAACAAACAAACAAAAAAAAAACAAACAAACAAAAAACAACTATTTTTAATGCTTCAGATCTTGGCAGGGCCATTCTAGCCCCATCGTTTGACAAAAGCACAACACACCTCAGAAAATTGTTTTGATGACATCAACAACTATCAGACTTAAAATCTATCAATGTGCTTCAAACTTCTCTCATCGTCTGCGGTTATACATGGTGATATTTATGAGACCTCTAAATGATCCCTAAGATTAGGAGCATAGTGTGTAGAGTTGGGAGTGGATATATAGACTGGAGAGATAAAATGGGAAGCATGGTGATCCTTGGATTGCCTGTGCCACATACCTTTGCAGTTGTGGTAATAGATTCAGTGCAGATTGCCAATACCTTCTAGGAGCACTACCCTAGCACACAGTACAGTGCTTTCTTTCCTTTTTCAGGTCTTTTGCCTGTGTCAGGGAATGAAGCTTGGATACTACTGGTTGGTGTGTGGAAGATAACAATCATTGGATCAGTTCAAAGCTATGGGAGCTGCCAGTTAATAGGCTAAGCTTTAGACCACATCCTTCCAATGGATAACTAGGGTCCAGTCTAGATAAATTTCTGGATCCCCAGGATACATGAATAGCATGCAGTATTCTAGAGTAGTATCCAGCTTAATAATAATTCTGTTGCTCTTGTGTCTTTCCCTCTTCTGTATCCCCCAAGCTCATCCCACTTTATTGGCATGACTCACAAATGAGAATTTGTGTATTAACATGTAGTATATGAGAGGAGTTTTCTGAATAGAAATGAAATATTGAGTCATGGCAAACACAACTATGGAAATGGAAACCATCCAGAGGCAAATTTTGGAAAATTAACATAGTCTGTGAAAGAAAAATGCTTTTGCTTTCAGAAGGAGAGGGAATGGAGTTTTTCACTAAGCTGGAAGGGGGGCTAATAAAGGCCTTTTTTACTGGAGAATTTAATAAGAATTAACCAAAACACAGGTGCAATTATTCTTACAGGATTGAACTTATTAGATGGGCAGAGTTTGGCTAGTATAAGATACTTGATTTAATGACTTTTGAGGTCCTTTTTCGAAATCATGATCAATAAATTCTGCCCTCTGTGACATTTCTACTATATTTGTTTGAAAGATGAATAAACTAGGATACATAGATATAGCTTTATAGTATAGTTCTTGAACTTTCATGATGTGACAATTAAATCTGTATGATCAGGTCATATTCTAGAGCTCTGCATTAGGCAAACACAATCTATAGCTCCTGGGGACATACACACAAATGAACAAACTTGACTTTATAGTGTTTCTTGTTTTCAGAATGGAATACATTTTATGAATAATCTAAAGCAATAGGTTCAGTTTCTATGTCCTTAGAGACAAAACCTTAAAGACCCTAACAACTCTAAAAAAGAAAAATGAAAAAAGAAGAGAAAAGAAAATAAACTTGAAGCTTTAAATAAACAACAAAAACCCTACAAACAAAACAAAACAAAACAAACAAACAAACAAAAAAGCAAACAAAAAAACATAAAATTTTTGAAAAAAGAAAACTAAAAGAACCTAAAACCCTAAAGAAAAACAAACAAAAAAAAATCAACAAAAAAATTCTAGATCTCTACAAAGACCCAGAAAAACATAAAATCATTACCATAAACAAACAAACAAACAAGCGAAGAACAACAACACCACACTAAGTCTTAAAAAAATAATCTCGCCAAATACACTGAGAACAACCTTAAAATCATTGAAAAACTGTAAAAAAACGCCAAAACAAAACAAAACAAAAAAATCCTAAAATAATAAAAGCAAAACCTAAAACCCTAAAAAACCCTAAAATTATTAAACAAACTCTAAATGACCCAAAAAAGCTATTTTTTAAATTCTTAATAAACATTTTTAAAACCCTAAAATTCTATAAATAAGAAAACACAAGAACTCTAAATAGACACTAAAATAATTATAAAACCCTAAAAAAAATCCAAAAACTCTACAAGTCTAGATCCCTAATGAGACAATAAAAAAACAATTAAAAAAAAAGGAAATGAAAATGAAAAGGTACAAAACCACCACCCAAACAACTACAAATTCTACTGCCTTAAAAAATTGCCAAAGACACTGGAAAAGAAACTCATTTTACGAACATTATTAAAAACAAAATAAAACAAACAAACAAAAAGACTTAAAACAATCTTTAAAAATTCCTTAATTCAATTAAAAAAAAACTAAAAAATAAAGAAAAACCCTAAAATTCTAAAACAATCTCAATAACTTTAAAAAGAACCAAAAGATCTCTAAAACCCTTTAAAAAAGTTCCTTTGAAAAGTTCTAAAAACACATCAAATCTCACACATCAAATCTCTGAAACTCAAAAAAAAACTTGAAAACCCGCTTAAAAAAAGCAAAACAAAAACAAACAAACAAACAAACAACAACAACAAAAAAACTACAATGCCCTGAAACCCTAACTAAAATCCTGATACATTAAAAACAATCCTAACCCCACCCCCCAAAAAAATACCTACAAAACTCAAAAACATTAACTAAAATCCTAAGACATAAAAATAATCCTAAACTCATAAAAAAAAAAACACACACACACACAAGAACACAAAAACCTATTACAAAATCCTAAAACCCTATAAAACACTAAAAGTGTAAAAAGAAACAAAAACAAAACAAAACAAAACAAGAAGAACAAAAACACAAAAAAAACTACAATTATCCTAAAATTATTTATAAAACCTAAAAAGCCCTAAAACCCTAAAATACCTTAAATTTTTAAAAGAAATCAAGATCCAAAACAAACAAACAAACAAACAAACAAACAAATAAATAAATAAATAACCTCAACCCTACCCAAAAAAAAAAAAAAAAAACTTTAAGGACAAAACAACCTCCCAAATTTAAAACCATTAAAACCCTAAAACTCTAAATAACCCAAAGGGCTTTACCCTCCTGCCTGCTCGCCTCCCCCCCAAAAAAAACAAACCTGAAAACTGTAAAATACTAAAAAGCCTGAAAAAAAGCCTAAAACATTAAAAAAAGTAAATCAGAAAAAATAATCTAGAATCTTTAAACAAATACTGAAATAGTCCTAAAATCTCCCCCCCCCCAAAAAAAAAGAAAAGAATAATAAAATTCTGAAAACACACCTATCAGATAGGCAGGCATTCAACTTACAGAGTTTAGCCTGCTTCTGAGTGCTGGTGTAAAAGGGGAATAAAACTATACTTGACTCCTTTTTGTTTGTATAATTGTTTTCTAAAAGTTTTTTTTTCTCTGTGGGTGAGTGTATGTGTGTGATGTGTGTGTTTGTGTGTGTGTGTGTGTGTGTGTGTGTGTGTGTGTGTGTGTGTATGTGTGTGTGTGTTGTCCAAAGAGGTCATCAGATCGTCTAGAACTAGAATTGCAGGTGGTTGTGAACAACCATGTGGGTGTTAGAAATTGAACCCTTGTCCTGTGCAAAAGCAATCAGTGGGCCTAAGCAGTGAGCTCTCTCCTCAGTCCTTTCTGCTTGCTCTAATCTCTACTTCACTATTCATCTTGCACAAATATGTCTTTAACTCCTACTTCTTCTGTCTGTTTTTATGTGATGAATTCTCCTTTGCTTTTCTCTTGTTTCTCCAATTATTTCAGCAAGATTCTGCATTGCCTTTTGTTTTGGAAGATTCTCGAGGAATCCTAAATCCAGACTTTAGGGCAGTTATTTAAAATTCTTACTGGTGGTTCTGACAATGGTTTCCTCTTTTTTTTTTAATTAGGTATTTTTTCATTTACATTTCCAATACTATCCCAAAAGTCCCCCCATACCCACCTCAACCCCACCACCACCACCACCCCCATATCTTGTCCCTGGCATACCCCTGAACTAAGGCATATAAAGTTTGCAAGACTGATGGGCCTCTCTTTCCAATGATGTTCAACTAGTCCGTCTTCTGATACAAATGCAGCCAGAAATACGAGCACTGATAAGTTGCTAGAAAAATGAGCTCTGCGGGGTTTCTTTAGTTCATATTGTTGTTCCACTTATGGGATTGCAGACCCCTTAAGTTCCTTGGGTACCTTCTCTACCTCCTCCATTTCGGTCCCTGTGATTCATCCAATAGCTGACTGTGAGCATCCACTTCTGTGTTTGCTAGGCCATGGCATAGCCTCACAAGAGACAGCTAAATCTGGGTCCTTCCAGCAAAATCTTGCCAGTGTATGCAATGGTGTCAGTGTTTGGAGGCTGATTATGGGATGGATCCCTAGGAATGGCAGTCTCTACGTGGTCCATCCTTTTGTCTCAGCTACAAAGGTTGTCTCTGTAACTCCTTACATAGGTGTTTTGTTCCCAATTTTAAGAAGGGGCACAGTGTCAGCATTTTGGTCTTCAATACCCTTAAGTTTCATATGTTTGGAAGATTGTATCTTGTATCTTGGGTATTCTAAGTGTCTGGGCTAATACCCACTTATGTCACCACTAGGGTACTGGTTATTCTCCTCTGCTTCTCATTTGGTCACAGAGATTTTCATTTGATCTCATTTGTCTAAGATGCCAGCATGCCCTCCTTATAGACTGTGGTACAATAGATGTTTAACTTTCATAACTATTGGGTAATGCTTTGATTTTTCTGCGTTTGCCTAATTGAATAAAGGGGATTATTCCTCCAGCCCATAGTGACAGGCATGCTTTAGAGAAGTCAGGACTAGTGGTCCTCAATCTTCAAAATGTTGTGAATCTTTAATATACAGCTCTACAACAATAATTTTATTTCATTGCAACTTCATAAATATAATTTTGCTGTAGTCATGAATTGTAAAGTATATATCTTATAAACAAGATATATGATATGTGACAGTTGTGAAAGGGTTGTTTGAACACTCAAAGGAGTCTAATTCCATGGTTTGAAAAGCACTAATTTGGACACAATGGGGCTACTGCTGCCAATGTAGACTGTTTATCCTGTGTTGCTGGTCAGAAGTCTCCGTACTTTGAAGGCAATGGGTTTTCCCAGAACAGGCTTCTTCTGAGTCCCCAAACTTCTGTCAACACCTGTTCACCTTGGTGATGATCACTGATGTATCAAATGACCATACTTAGTAAATTAGAGTAATACAGTTTTCTTTTCCACCCTAGAAAGTGGGGATTCTAAAAATATGTCTACTAGCTAAAAGCAGTGATGGTGCTCTTCCTAGGGTTCCTTACATAGTGTCCTCCTTGGATGTTCCTCTCTGATCTATACTCAGCATCTATGCTGCTTCCTCTCATCAACAGCACACATGATAACACTCAACCCGTCTGATCTTCAGTCAGCAGAAATACACTAATTATATTTCCCATATGGCCAAGTTGCTCATGATTCTGAGGCATAATCATGCTTGTTGTATTGCCAAACAGAATGACACTAATTGTCTAGTATATAATGAAGCATATTTTGTATGACTCTTTTCAGGAGTCTGTATATTCAATGATGAACACACCATCAGCAATTGAGTGAATTCTTGTGAGATGATTTCATCACAGCGGGATCCAATTTGCTAGAAAGAGAAAAGAGGGAACCAAACTCCCTTTCATAATTAAACCTTTTCTATAACAGCATTATTAAATTATTTTTATATGTAGGTCATATCCCTCCTGACCCATTCAATTTCTTCCAAATATATTCACACCTGGGGATTAATTTTCAGAAAATTATTTTGGGGAAACACATGTGATTATTTCAACATCTATAGTAGTGTGGGGGCGTTATATGTACATCATGTACACTTAAGAACTTTAGATACCTCCTTCCCTGTGATAGCCTTGCAGCTCACTGAGTGACATGTGCATTTGATGATAAATGATACACAAACATTGAAGCACATTACCATATCCTGTCACCCATATCAAGTTTAAAATAGCAAGAACCACACGTGAGTAGAAAAATACAAATACATTTTATAGTGTCTTGAAGCTAAAATCCGCAAATTAATCAAAATATTATTTGGACTCTGTTACTTTATACCAGTGTTTTTTAAGTGTACAAGAAGCAGGCCTTTTCTTTGACCCTTTGCACAGGTTTATAGCTTTATAGTGTCCTTTTACCATCTTCATCCTCCCCACTATCCTCCATTGCTATCAAATCTCCCCCCTGCTGCTGCACTTACTCTTCCAAAATACCTCCTATTTTTTAATGTCCCTTATTAAATTTATATGTTCACAATTGTCATTTTGAATTTTACTTGTCTAACCTAATATATTGTATTTTACCGTTCCATCCATTTTTTTTAAAACAAAGCCCTGCACTAATACACATAGATGAGAAATATATTAATATCCCTCTCTCTCTCTCTCTCTCTCTCTCTCTCTCTCTCTCTCTCTCTCTCTCTCTCTCTCTCTCTCATTTCTAAGCCATTCATCCAGTAGTTGACATCTAAAATCACTCCATAGCATGTATGTTTCATACAGTGAGGCAATCAATATTGATGATATGGATATATAGTGGTCCTTCTTAGATTTTTTTTTTTTGAACTTAAATCAACATGGGAAGATAGAATCTCAGATAAAGAACTTCATCCATCACATTGGCCTGTGGCCACACCTTAAGGAATGTTTTTTTGTTTGTTTTTTTTTTGTTTTGTTTTGTTTTGTTTTGTTTTTTTTGATGACTGTTTTTGAAGGATCTAGCTTTCTATGGATAGTGTCATATCCTATGCAGAAGATGTACAGGGTGTGGTGGGACCATGGAAGGTACTGAAAAGGATGTTTTTGAAGAACTGAAGATCTATGTGCCATGAACAATTAAAGTGTCCTCTAATTTGTAAAAAAATTTTATACGTACCTGTGTCCAATATTCTGTCTACACATATTTCAAAAGTAAAATTACCTCATCTATTTCATCCTGTTTTACTGCATTTAATCTATGAAATTCCTTATAATCAGAAGTGCTGGTAAATTTTAAAAACCTTTAAAATATGACTGGGAGATATCAGGTTTGTTTTATCACAACTTTGTAAGCATGCCCAAGATCTATGTTGTCCTCTTACTTTCCAAAGAATCTATAATTCATGATTGCCATTGGTTTCAACACATGTCATTTAACCCTGTCAAATTCCAGCTTTGTTTGCATAAAAATAGTCCTCCTCTAACTGTGGGTTTTCATAAAGTGAAAATTGGTGTGCTATCCAGTGTGCTTCCTCAAAGAGTCTGGCAATATTTATGATAAGAAGCAGAGCTTAAAGATAACCAAGGGAAAGGTTGGAACATGAAAGATAACCACCATGGATGATGTCAAGTCAGAAACCGAAGACTTTCTCAGAACGAAAATAAAAACAAAAATGAAACAAAACAAAACACACACCAAACAAATAAATAAAAATCCAACAACCAAACAATAAAAACAATGCAAAGGTGAAATTCTTTGGCAGAATATTACTCAGATCATCAGGCCTTTCAGTTGGGATTTCATTTTTAATTTCTAGCAAGCCATATGAAAAGGTAAAGTCGAGATGCTGAACGTTTCTTTTCTGGTCAAGTCTATTTGGAGTTCTGTAGGCTTCTTTTATGTTCATGGGCATCTCTTTCTTTAGGTTTGGGACATTTTCTTCTATAATTATGTTGAAGATATTTGCTGCCCCTTTAATTTGAAAATCTTCATTCTCATCCACTCCTATTATCCTTGGTTTGGTCTTCTCATTGTGTCCTGGACATCCTGGATGTTTTGAGTTAGGATCCTTTTGCATTTTGCATTTTCTTTGATTGTTTTGCTGATGTTCTCTATGGAATCTTCTACACCTGACATTCTCTCTTCCATCTCTTTTATTCTGTTGCTGATGCTTGCGTCTATGGTTCCAGATATCTTTCCTAGGGTTTCTATCTCCAGCGTTGCCTCACTTTGGGTTTCTTTATTGTGTCTATTTCCCTTTTTAGATCTAGTATGGTTTTGTTCATTTCCATCACCTGTTCAGATGTGTTTTCCTGTTTTTCTTTAAGGACTTCTACCTGTTTGGTTGTGTTTTCCTGTTTTTATTTAAGGACTTGTAACTCTTTAGCAGTGTTCTCCTGTATTTCTTTAAGTGAATTACTAAAGTCCTTCTTGATGTCCTTTACCATCTTCATGAGATATGCTTTTAAATCCGGTTCTAGCTTTTCGGTTGTGTTGGGGTACCCAGGACTAGGTGGGGTGGGAGTGCTGTGTTCTGATGATGGTGAGTGGTCTTGATTTCTGTTAGTACAATTCTTACATTTGCCTTTCACCATCTAGAAATCTCTGGAGCTAGTTGTGATAGTTGTCTCTGGTTAGAGCTTGTTCTTCAGGTGATTCTGTTAGCCTCTATCAGCAGACATGGGAGACTAGATCTCTCCTCTGAGTTTCAGTGGTCAGAGCACTCTCTGCAGTCAAGCTCTCCTCTCACGGGAAAGGTGCACAGATATATGTTCTTAAGACCTCCCTCCTGGCCGAAGACGAAGGCCCAAAACAGGACCTGTCCTGAAGCTGAGTTGCTTTGGCCTTTCCCAGAACGTGTTAGCTTCTGTATTCTACACTCTCACATGTCCAGAAAACTCTCGGAGGAGTCCTGGAACCAAGATGTCTGCAGCTGATGCTCAGGCAAAGCACTCCTGCACTGGGCACACCCCTTTCCTCTGGCTGGGAAAGTGGCCAGATGTCTGGGATCTGTGCAGAATAATCTCGGCTGGGTCCCGGAACCAAGATATCTGCTACTGATGCTCAGTCAAAGCGCTCCCGTACCGGGTGGACCCCTATTTTCTGGCTGGGACAGTGGCCAGGTGTCTGGGGCCCGAAAAGGGGGCTGTCTTAGAAGCTCTGTGGCTCTCGCCTCTCCAAGAAGCTTTTGGCTTCTGTAGTCCATACTCTCACCTGTGCAGAATACACCTTGCGTGGTCCCAGAACCAAGATGTCTGTTGCCGATGCTCAGGCAAAGCACTTCTGCACCGGGCATACCCCCTTTCCTCTGGCCGGGAAAGTGGCTAGATGTCTGGGGCCTTTGCAGAATACACTCGGCAGGGACCTGGACCAGTCTGGTAGTTCTTCAGAAAATTGACATAGTACTACCAGAAGATCCAGCAATCCAGATCCCAGGACCCCCTTTGCAGAAACTGAAGTTCTAAAATCCACTTGGTGAATTGAAGTAGACAATAGGCCCAGATTCCTACTGGGAAGAAAGGGAATGTTAGATTCTCTTTTATGTAGAATGAGTGGTGTAAGTCTCCTATTGTCTGACATCCCTTTAAGGAAAAATGATTCAAATCTACTTGGTAGGATTAGGAATATTCCTTATAAGGCATAATACATGTTTTAGGCGACATTTGACCAATAGGGCTAAGGCAATGTTAACCCTAGGAGAGTTCTGACATTCTATTCAGTGTAGTGAGAAAAAAAAATGAGTTACCATGGGGAAATGTGTGCCCCATGTAAGAGAGGAAATCTCGAAGGCCCTACTGAAAGAGGAGGGCAGAATCCTCTTGAGGCAGAATGTGAAATTGCCATATACACTTCTGTCAAAGTTAAAGGTCCCTGGTACCTTATAGAGTGGAGAATGTTTCCAGCCATGATCATAAGTTTCCAATTCTTATTCAGAGTTGTGTATTTTCATAGTTTGTGTTCATTCAGGAGAGACAAGGCAGCAACATATTTTTTTCTTCCAAAGGCTTTGAATGACTTTTGATGACTTTGTTCATCTATCCAGGTCTAGGCAGAATTAATGAAGTTATTACATTTCTATTGACTTGCCTAAAGGCAGATGGCACAGGTACTTTGCTCTGATTTGTAACTTGGACTATGGGACCTCAAACCAGAGTGGACTAGGGTACCTTGTTTAAAGAAGGAGTCACTTTTGGAAATGTGGCTGATCAGCTAGGTATAATCCTACTTTGATGTATACATTCACAAATATACTTCATATATGTGAATGTCATTTTTGAGAAAGAGAACATGTTGGGTGGATAAGGAAGAGCAGGAAGGTCACAGAATCCCTCAGGCAAAAGTTTACCTTGGGAATTGGAAGATGTCAAAAATAACTTATCAAGTGCAAATGTCCTCATAGTCCAGAATACTCATGTGTTCTGAGACTTTGAGTTTTGCTTGCCAACAATCAGAGTATTTTTCTTACAAATTGTTTGGTAAACTCTAGTTCTATGTTCTCCATAAGCTGCACAGCAGCATCCCAGGCATAGGCACCAAAATGGAATTGCTCCATTTCAAGTGACAGGCTTAAAATTAAAAATTAAATTAGGGTTCATATAATTACTGTCATGTCCCAGAACATCATTTCAGAGTGTTTGGCATCCCTTCTTTTATTTGAGCATGTCTGGCCATCCATGTCTGAAGGGAAACTTTAGGACCTCCTAGAGTAATAGACCTCATGGTTCTATGGATAAAAGTGGATTTTCTGAGGTAAGCATAGTTAAGGGAAATTGATTTAAAGTTTCCTTGAAGGAAAAAAAAAAGAAAAAAAAAAGAACATCGGCTAGAGTTTTTCATGTCAGTGGCTTTTCTGTAGGCTCCATAAGCAGCAGAATTTGTATTAATCCCCGGTCAAATTTAAGGGTGAATCTATATTTCCCTAATTCAAAGATAAAATGAAAGTTTCTTCCTTGACAGAGTATCTATGTCAAAGATTCTTCATTGAAACCTTTTTGAACCTAGAGTTTACCTTGAACTGAGGAAAAATCTGGGAAACATTAGGAAAAATATGTAAGGTTCAGTCCATAATATCAGCAAGTTTTGTGGGATTCCTCGACCTAAATGAATGTCCAAGCCTGCTTTGGACAAACTGGTATGATCAGAGGCTCCCTTTGCTTCAGTGGGAATATGTGATGCCTCCTTAAGCAATGGTAGAAGGAGTGATTAGCCCTCGGGGAAAGGAGGTGCTGATATCCTTGTAACAGGAGAGATGAACAGAGTATAAAAATCCCCATAATATTTTGAGCAAAAATTAATTTGCTTACCTTAGCTCATGAGGTCCTAGCATTGCCACACCTTCTAACCGTTCTTCACATCCTGGGGTATCCATATCCTTAGCTGAATTAGCAAGGCACCAAATATAGATACCATGATTCATGAAAAGCTTTGGATTGGCATGATTGCCTCCTAAAAATTATGTTCAACCAACCAGAACTGAGTTAGAATGATGAATTCACACGATGTCATGTGACTATACTCAAGGAAGTGGCATAAGGTTCCAGGATTGGCCTCCTCCTCTTGATTTCTGTGAACTTTGAGCAGAGGGAGCAATTCTCCTTGATCAGAGGTAAAATATCCCATGGGTTCCTGAATAGAAGGGATTTTTATGAGAGCCCATTGCATCAAAGGTGTACATTTTATGACCTTGATCATCACAGGAAGGAAAATACTATAGGTTTGGAAAAGAGAAAGTCTCTCAAACCTGTTGGACAGTAGGGGAGTTGTCCTGTTCACCTTCTGTAGAGGAGTTTGTTCCAGGCACTCCAGGCCTCCACATCTTCAGAGAACTCTAAAAAAATTCTTATCTCTGAGGACTCTATGCGGATTTGACAGCATTCAGAGGTTTCTTCTGACAAGTCGGCTCAAAGTCCCTGGATTTGTTCCCTATTAAACTTACAAGGAAGCACACAGGTGTGGTTGTAGAGTACAGTTACCTTTCTGATGACCAGCTTAAAGAGAGCCTTGGATCCAGGCAGAGGTTTTCATAAATTGGCCATGGGACTTGACTCTGGAGTTCTCTGAGATTTGTTTTGTTTGTTTGTTTTTGGTGGTCAAAAGTATATTCCCTAACCAATAAGGTCTGAGGGAGAAGCTCTTAGTTGAGTGGTAGACCTGAGTCCACCGTGAACAAAGACCAAAGCTGTTGTGTATTCTTGGTACCAAGGATTCAGCCTGAAGCACACTAGAGCTGAGCCTGAATATTTGAGATAAACTTCTCACTCACAAGGTCAGTTCTATACCTTGCTTCATCAGAGAGGCATGTCTCAGACCCTTGCAGTGCAGAAGGAGGAAGAATAAAGCATTTTACTCAAGGTCAGCTGACCCCTTTGGCATACGCATAATGTCAAGGGATACTATGGTTAGAGGAAGCAAGGTTTAGGCCCTCTTCAAAAGATAAACCAACTGGGTGTCAGCCCCCTTGAAGTTATGGGATACTTTACATCTGAGGGGGCCTGACATGATGGAGTTGATATTTATGCTGGAGGTATAAATTATCCTGGGTCTAGCAGGGTACATCTGAGTCCCCATTGTAACTTCATCAATGCTATTGCATGCTGATAGTAAAAGAGCCATCTTCGTGGCCTTCTTAAAATGTTGTTGAGGTCTGAAGTCCTTTGTTTATCATGTCATATGCATCAGGGCATCTTCAGTTATTGAGGACCTATGTGACACCTTTGTTCTGAAGTGGTAATTCTGAGGGGAATTAAAGAATTTCTGAGGTTTCTTGTTCTCATATGTTAATGCTGCCTTCAATACTGGGGAGTTTCTAACATATTTGATTTTGGGGGTTACATCTGAAACCCCCTTGAGTTATTGATGGAAGATGTGAGTCACATTGGTTCTTTTTGATGTATGTGGCTATACTGACATTGTCTTCAGACACACCATAAGGTGGCATCGGGTCCCATGACAGATGGTTGTGAGACAACAAGTGGTTACTGAGAATTGAACTCAGGACCTGTGGAAGAGAAGTCAGTGCTTTTAACTGCTGAACCATCTCTCCAGCCCCAGCATATTGATTCTAGACAGGTAAGTTGAAGTTCACTTAGGCTATTGGGGATGATCTGAGGATCCCTGGTTCAGAATGGGCAGATCAGAAGTTCCCTTGGTCCACACAGTAGTTTAGAAGATCTGTGGTTCTTAAGCTGTAGGTCTGAACCTTACCAGAGAAGAATGCCTGGAGTGTTTTTGAATTCCTAATTTAGACAAAGTGTACCTGATGACTCCTTGAGCCACTGAGAGTGATTTAAGCTCCACTTCAAGTATGGGGGGAACGTGTGAGTCTTCTTGGTGCTGAAGGAATAATTCTGAGGTTTCTGTGTCAGAAACAGGACTTGGAGGACCCATTGACAGAGTGATAATGTTGATGTATCCACAAACAATCTATAAAGGATGCCATCTTTTAGAGGCAGAAAGGTTCACACCATGTTGGGGAAAGTAGAAATGCCAAAGACTCTTGTATCTGTACAAGATCAAGGGTCGATTTGGAGAGGAGAGAAGGCCTGAATATTTCATTATCGAGGCTTCCTGGGAACCTAGAACACACATATCATGCAGGCCATGCAACAGCTTAATCAATCTCCAGTATGCTAGGAGGCACTTCCCAGCTAGTTCTCCTGATAAATCTGCTGACTACTTCTGAAAATGGCAAGGCTTTCTCGTTTCTGCTGGCCAACTTAATGTCTATGTCCTGGGTTTATGAACTTGCTGGCTACTCTTAAGCTCTGAGACTTCAGGCACCCGGGTCCTGATCCTTGGACAGAGTAATTAGGTCAGAGGATCAGAATAAGAAGCACTTGGTGCACCTTAGATCAAGGGAGTCGATTTGTCATGGACTAGACCAGATATAGTAGGTAGGTCTAGGTCCTCAATGATCAGAAGAATAACATAGTACTCTCCATTAGGTGAAAATTATATAGCACATACTTCTGGCAACAATTGTGAGCTACTCTTAATCAGAAAGGGGATTCTTGTCCTGCTTTTAGTCACAGGGGCATAGATGATGCTTCAATGTGCATCTGAGGCAGCTAGGAGTGGAAATTGTAATTTTGATAGAGTGTTGATGAAAAGAAAAAGTTCTAAATTCATGTTGCTCATAAGGGGCATAGAAAGGGAAAATATGAGGGCAGCTTCTGGATCAAAAAAGAACTGAAAATGCCAGGGTAAGAGAGAGTAGGGCCCAGGCCACCTTCTTGAGATAGACTGCCTTACAGGTTCCATTTGGCAGGCTGGGAAGCTCTTGTGCGTCCCTGGGCAGAAGGGGTAAGTCGGAAGCAAGGAGTAAGTCGTAAGCCTCCTAGAGCATTTTCGATATCTCTTTTGTCATAAAAAGTATCTGTGAGGCACAGTTTCTTAGATGGGGCATTTGAGAGGCCACCCCTTTCAGCCTGAAGCATTCTGAGCCTTTCTGAAACAGGGATCACATAGCCAGAGTCCCTCTGGTGAGAACTGGAAAGTGTGAGTCCACATTGGTCTGATTGAGAAAGTCTGACACCTCCTTTAGGAAAGAGGAAAGAACAACAACTCCCCTTTTGCTGTGCAATCCTTTTGAGATTGATTTGCATATGGCGTGTATATTTGGGGCCTCCTAGGTCACAAAGGGGGAACCCAAATTCATATTGTAATGACGGGTCTCTCCAAGGACAGGAGAGAGCAGGTACCACATCCTCTGCTTGAAGTATTGTACGTCTGTAATATCTTCGAATAACAGGGAATATTCCAAAAGGGAATGTGGTACTCCCTTTTGGAGGTACAAATCCCCATAGGGTAGGCACCAAAGCTATGGGCTCCTGTTTGGCACTTCTGGAAGGTTTCTCTCCCTCTTGGACATTAGGAATATGTTTTGAGCCCTCCTAAGTAGAAACAGGGTGCCTGATATCCTCTTGGGGTGATGATGAGAGTTTCACACCTCTTCGGGGACTGTCTCCATCTGGAGATGACTCAATGCATTCTTGATCTGTAGGGGAAGTTTGCAGGGCTCCATGGGTAACAGAGGATTTCCTCTGTTTCCTTCTGGTAGAAATAGCATGTCTGGGAATCTCATGAGGAGAGGTGGGATGCCTGAGGCTGTCTTCATGAGAAAGAGTGGTTCGCATGCACTCTTCTGTAAGGATGGAGGATGGCTTGTCAACCTCATGCTCTGAATTGGAAGTTTGGGTGTCCCATTGGTCAGAAGGGGCTTTTTCTGATGGGTTTTCAGTAGACTTGGATGGTCTGTGAATGCCTTGGGTTGATAGGGGACTTCGGAGGCCCACCTCATGAGATGGTGAGCATCTGCAGGCTCCTTTAGCAGAATCAGAAGTGGCAAAGTTTATGTTAGTCACAGTTTTAAGATTTACACCTCTTTTCTTAGATTTGCAAGCTCTGACCCACATTTTGGAAGAATGGCAGTGTTTCCAGCCCTCATGTTTTGAGCGCACAGATTTCAGGCCCTCTTGATCTACAGAGGAAGGGCTTGGTCTTGTTTTCCGCAATTTAGAAGGTGTGGGGCAATCTCCTGGAGGAGGAGAATGACTGAGACCCTTTTTACAAAGGATACTAGATCTGAAACTCAATTGTGATGATTTTAAGGGGGAGATGCTCCTTTGAGGAGTAGAGGTAGGACTGGATTTCTTTTCTGCATACTTGGAAGATGTGAGGCTACTTTCAGCAGAAGAGATACATTTTAAGGCATCAAGTTCTGAAAGGCAGTATCTGGTATCCCCTTCAGGAAATGGGACATGTTTCAATATCCTTTGGTTAGATTTGAAACGTCTAGGGCTCTTCTTGAGATAAGAGGAATTTCTCTGGCCATCTTCATGAGGAGGGGTAGGAATAATGTCCCCTTTGGCACAAAGGGACAGTCCCTTAAACTCCGTTGAAAAGGAATTACCCACGGTTTCTTGGGGATATGGCACAGGTTTTAGAGGCCCCTTGGCTGGTTGAGAAAGTTCTAGACTTTCCTGGGGAAATGCTGTTGTTCTCAGGATCCCTTGTTCAGATACTAAAGGGCCCATAGCATCTTCATTGGGTTTCAAAAGACACAGAGACCCTAACACACATGCCAAAGCTTCTGGAGTCCCTGGCACAGATTCTGAACTCTTAGAAATGGATTGTGTATATGTCAGAGGTTCTTCTGCCTCTGGACTAAGTGGTGAAGGAGCTGTTAATTTGGGAGAATCTTGTGTGGCTGACAAAAATTCTATGACTTCTTGGGTGACAGGTGGTATTTCTGCACTATTTTGCATACCTGCCCGTGTTTCTAGTGTGTCCTGGGAAGAATCAGAAAGTCCAAGATCTTCTGGATTGGATGGTGAATATCCTAAATCCTTTTTTTCCAAACAGGGTCCTGGAGGCTCTTGAAGTAACAAGGAATTTTCTGTAAGCCCTTGGGAAGATATTGATGTTTCTAGTACACCTTGGGCAGACAGGGAAGGTCTCTGAGACATTAAGACAGAATGTGACACTTTCAAATCCAATTGGACAGATGGAGAAGGTCCTAGACTCACTATGGTAGAGGCTGAAATTTCCAAAGGTCCTGGTGAAGCATGGGACATTCCTGGCTTGCCATGTGTACAGGTACAACCTTCCAGATTCCCCTGTAAAGACAGGCAAGGGCCTCCAGCAGATAACAAAGGTCCCGGATTCACTTGAGCAGATAGGGACATTGTCAAAGGCTCTAGGGCAGATGATACAGATCCTAGTGTTCCTCGTCCAGATAAAGAAATTACCATGGGTCCTTTGGAAGAATGCATAGATTCTGAAGGATCTGAAGCAGATGGATCTGTTTGTTGTACCCTTTGTGGAGAATTCAAAGACTCATTTGGTCCCTGGAATGAAGTTAAAGGTCCCTCTGTAGGTTTAGAGAGATCTAAAGGCTCTTCTGTGGAAAGGGAAAGATCCAAAAGGCTTAGGGAAGAAAATGAGGAACTAAGTTGGGCAGAAATTGCAAGTTCCAGAGGTGAGTCATTGGATATTACATATCCTGGGGTAACTGTTGAAAATTTTTGTGCACCTGATGCAAATGATGAATATCCTAGAGTCCCCTGTGGAGATGGCAAAGGTTCTGCAGATCCTTGTGTAGTTGCTGAAATCCTCAGAGATCCCTGGTCAGATCTCAAAGTCCTTGCTGTATTTTGAGCAGGGTGCATATATCCCTGACACACTGGGAAAGATGGTGAGTCTGCTACTGTGTAGTGTGTAGATGTGGACTGAGTTCCTATAACTTGTGTATGTAAAGAACGACTTGAAAACCTTTTGGAAGATGTAGAATGTTGGGAAGACCTTTGTGGACATGGGGACAGATGTACAATACCCTGTGCAGAGAGACCGGGACTCACACCTCCATGAGCAGGATCAGAAGATGCTGGAGTCCCTTGTTCTGAGGAGGAAAGACCCAGAGGATTATGAGAACATTCATAGCATTGTGATGTATTCATCATTGCCTGGGCTGAGATAGAAAGTTTCAGAGGCCCCTGGGCAGATTGCAAAGGTGCTAGATACCCTTGGGCAAATGGGAAAGTCTCTGCACCTCCTTGGGTAGAAACGGAATGTCTACCAAGTGTAGGAGGTGATGGTGGCAAAGTACCTAGAGTCGCCGAAGTAGACTGAGAAGATGCTACAGCCTGCCTACTTGTGGAAAAAGGCCTAAAGCACTCTGTGACTCTTCATATTGTGCCAATATCCCTGTGGCATCTGTTGAATTTTCCAGATTTCTGTGGTTGGGGATAAAAGAACTTTGCATGGGCAAAGTTCCCTCTTCTGCCCTGAAAAGTACCTTTGGCTTTTGAAAAGATGACAAAGTTTCTAGAACCACTGGAGTAGGTACAAGTTGCTCCTGAACACCCAGTACAGGTGGGCAATGCCCTATATCTGATGGTGAAGGATAAAAGGTTTCTTGAGATTTCTGGCTAAGTAGGGAAGTTCCAGTGTCCCTTGGGAAACCTGGGGATCTTTCTGCAAAATGATGGGCAGTTTTAGAAAATCCTACATCTGTATGACAAGCAGTTGGATGATGCAAAGTATCTTGAGCAAATGAAACACTTTATGTATTCCCCTGTTTAGAAATGGGAAGTTTTAGAGACCCTTGGGCAGAAAAGAAATGTCCAAAAGCCTCTTGGGAAGATGAAGAGCCTAGGGTTCCCTGTGAACCTAGGGTTCCTTGTGAAGATAAACAAATTCCCAGAGGCATCTGATCAGATGACACAGATTCTGATAGCAACTGAGTATTTTGGGGAGACACCAGATGTCCTGGAGTGGGAAGCAAAATTCCCACAGTCTCCTTTGCAGACAGGGACGTTCCTACTGTGGCTTCTGCAGATAAAAAATTCCCCTCAGTGCCCTGAGCAGATGTGGAAGACTCTAGAGTAGTTTCTTTAGATTTCGTCACTTCTAGAGGACATTCTTCAGATGAACAAGGTTCCAGAGTTCCTTGCTCAGATCTCAAAGATGATGGTGACACCTGTAGTGATGTAGTAAGATCCAGATGCAGTCCAGCACATCTGGAAGAGTCTGAGATCCCTCCGATAGATGGAGAGTATTTATTTGTTTCTGAAAATGCTGGGGAAGGAGATGAATGCAGTAGAGCCCCTCCAGAGGATCCCGAGATATGGGTCACTGCCTGGGCTGAGATGGAAAGTGTCAGAGGCCCCTGGGCTGATTGCAAATGTGCTAGTTTCCCGGGACCAGAAGGGAATGTTTCTGCACCTCCTTGAGTAAAAGATGAATGTCTACCAGGTTCTCGAGGTGATGGTGGCAAAGGTCCTAGAGTAGGCAAAGCAGATGTAGAAGATTCTGTATTCTCCCTCACTAGAGGCAAAGGGCCTGAGGTAGTCTCTGTGTGTTTACATTGTCCCAAGCCCAATATCCCTGTGGAATCTGCCAAAGGTTCTAGATTCCTTTGGGTGGATGACAAAGAACTTTGCACAGGCAAAGTCCCCTCTGCAGCTGTGCAAAGGTCCTTACAATTTTGAGAGGTTAGCACATATCCTTGAGAGTCTTTACTAGATAGAGGATGCTCCTGAGAAACTAGTACAGATGGTGAGTGTGTTACATCTGCTGGTGAATATGAAATGGATTTTTGAGATTTCTGGCAAGGTAGTAACAGCCCAATGTACCTTGAGGACGCTGAAGATCTATGTCCAGAAGGTTCAGAAAGGGGAGAAAATCTCATACCTTTCTGGCAATAAGTTGGATGTTGCACAGACTTTGGAGAAGATGGCACAGTTTGTACAGTCCATTGTTTAGTTGTGGACAGCTTTAGAGACCCTTGGTCAGAAAGGGAATGTCCAGAAGCCTCTATGGAAGATGAAGAGCCTAGAGTTCCTGGTGAAGATAAAGAAATTCCCAGAGGCTTCTGATCAGATGACAAAGACTCTGAGACCACCGGAGGGATTTGGGTAGACCCCAACGTTCCTGCAGTGGGAGGCAAAGTTCCCACAGTCTGCTTTGCAGACATGGGCTTTCCTACTGTGGCTTGTGCAGATAAGGAATGCCCCCTAGTACCCTGAGCAGATGCAGAAAACCCTACAGTTTTTTCCTTAGATTTGGTCCCTTCAGATAAGCAAGGTCCCAGAGTTCCTTGCTCAGATCTCAAAGATGATGGTGACACCTGTAGTGATGTAGTAAAATCCAGATGCTGTCCAGCACTTCTGGGAATGTCTGAATACCCTCGGGTAGATGTAGAGTATGTATTTGTTTCTGAAACTGCTGGGGAAGGAGATGAATGCAGTAGAGCCCCTTCAGCAGATCCCAAGATATGGATCACTGCCTGGGCTGAGATGGAAAGTGTCAGAGGCCCCTGGGCTGATGGTAAATGTGCTAGGTTCCCGGGACCAGAAGGGAAAGTTTCTGCACCTTCTTGAGTAAAAGATGAATGTCTACCAGGTTCTCGAGGTGATGGTGGCAAAGGTCCTAGAGTAGGCAAAGCAGATGTAGAAGATTCTGTATTATCCCTCACTAGAGGCAAAGGGCCCGAGGTAGTCTCTGTGTGTTTACATTGTCCCAAGCCCAATATCCCTGTGGAATCTGCCAAAGGTTCTAGATTTTTTTGGGTGGATGACAAAGAACTTTGCACAGGCAAAGTCCCCTCTGCAGCTGTGCAAAGGTCCTTAAAATTTTGAGAGGTTAGCTCATATCCTTGAGAGTCTTTACTAGATAGAGGATGCTCCTGAGAACCTAGTACAGATGGTGAGTGTGTTACATCTGCTGGTGAATATGAAATGGATTTTTGAGATTTCTGGCAAGGTAGTAACGGCCCAATGTCCCTTGAGGACGCTGAAGATCTATGTCCAGAAGGTTCAGAAAGGGGAGAAAATCTCATACCTTTCTGGCAATAAGTTGGATGTTGCACAGACTTTGGAGAAGATGGTACAGTTTGTACAGTCCATTGTTTAGTTGTGGACAGCTTTAGAGACCATTGGTCAGAAAGGGAATGTCCAGAAGCCTCTATGGAAGATGAAGAGCCTAGAGTTCCTGGTGAAGATAAAGAAATTCCCAGAGGCTTCTGATCAGATGACAAAGACTCTGAGACCACCGGAGGGATTTGGGTAGACCCCAACGTTCCTGCAGTGTGAGGCAAAGTTCCCACAGTCTGCTTTGCAGACATGGGCTTTCCTACTGTGGCTTGTGCAGATAAGGAATGCCCCCTAGTACCCTGAGCAGATGCAGAAAACCCTACAGTTTTTTTCTTAGATTTGGTCCCTTCAGATAAGCAAGGTCCCAGAGTTCCTTGCTCAGATCTCAAAGATGATGGTGACACCTGTAGTGATGTAGTAAGATCCAGATGCTGTCCAGCACTTCTGGGAATGTCTGATGTCCCTCGGGTAGATGTAGAGTATGTATTTGTTTCTGAAACTGCTGGGGAAGGAGATGAATGCAGTAGAGCCCCTTCAGCAGATCCCAAGATATGGATCATTGCCTGGGCTGAGATGGAATGTGTCAGAGGCCCCTGGGCTGATGGTAAATGTGCTAGGTTCCCGGGACCAGAAGGGAAAGTTTCTGCACCTTCTTGAGTAAAAGATGAATGTCTACCAGGTTCTCGAGGTGATGGTGGCAAAGGTCCTAGAGTAGGCAAAGCAGATGTAGAAGATTCTGTATTCTCCCTCACTAGAGGCAAAGGGCCTGAGGTAGTCTCTGTGTGTTTACATTGTCCCAATGCTAGAATCCCTGTGGAATCTGCCAAAGGTTCTAGATTTCTTTGGGTGGATGATAATGAACTTTGAACAGGCAAAGTTCCCTTTGTCACTGTACAGTTTTTCTTTTGCCGTTGAGAAGTTAACAGCAAAAGTTCTTCAACTCCCTGGCCAGCTATGGGCTCCCCCAAACTGTCTTCTGCATTAAGGGAAACTTGTCCATGCAACTGAGTCGATGGTGAGAGTAATGGAGAAATTTGTGCTGATCCATTCAGTTCAAGATTTGATTGTGGATACAGGGATGTTGCAACAGCTTTTTGTAAAAACGGTGGAGGAGCTTGACTTGCTTGTGTTAGTGTGCAATGGCCATGAGGCTTTGGTACATGTGGCAATGTTTCTGGTGTCCTTGGTACCCATGACGACATTCCCAAGGAACCTGACACCGAAGAAAAATGTTGATGAGCACACTGGGCAGACTCCGATGATCCCAGAATCTCCTGGGAAGATGTTGACTGCTGCATAGACTGTTGAGTATATGGTGAAAGGTCTAGAGATGCCTCAACAGATATGCTAAGTTTGGTAGATAGCAAATGTGCTAGATCACTTGAAACTTCTAAAGAAGACACCTGAGATCGTTGGTCAGGTTGTGAATGTCCTGTATGACTTGAGGTATGTTGCAAAGGGCCTTTAGTGACTTGGAGAGATGGTGAGGTATACTGAGATTCTACTGTATATGACCAGTCCCCTGGCTTCTGTTGGTAAGATGGTAAATGTTCTAGAAACCCTGGGAAAGATGGCAAAGTACCAACAGTTTCCTGGACAGGTATAGAATGTTCAAGAGGTGCTTGCTTACATCTCACAGTTGTTAGAGTGCCTGATGTAGTTTGGGGAAGTTTCTGAGCACATAGTACAGATGATGAAGGTTCCACAGTCCCTTGGGAATATAACAATGCTTTTTTAGTTTTCCTGGTGGATTTAGAAGATCTTTGTTCAGATGGAAATTTTTCTGTTGTCTTAGATTCAGATTTGGGAGGTCCCATAGACCCTATAAGAGGCAAAGGATCTGTTGTAGTCCCTTGGACAGATGGCAAGTTATCCAGAGATTCTACCATGTGTGATGAGTGCTCTAGCTTCTTTTGGAAAGATGCTGAATGCTCTAGTTTCCCTGAGGTAGTTGTAGAAGAACCTTCAGTCCCCTGGACAGGTCCAGAATGTTCTAAAGGCCCTTGCTTACATGTCACAATTGTTAGTGTTCCTGTTGTAGTGTGAGGAGGTTTCTGAGCATGTGGTGCAGATGAGGAACTTCCCACAGTCCCTTGGGAAAATAGCAATGTTTTTTTACTTTTCCTGGTGGATTCAGAAGATCTATTTTCAGATGGAAATTTTTCTGTTGTCTTAGTTTCAGATTTGGGAGGTCCCATAGACCCTATAAGAGGCAAAGGATCTGTTGTAGTCTCTTGGACAGATGGCAAGTTATCCAGAGATTCTACCATGTGTGAAGAGTGCTCTAGCTTCTTTTGGAAAGATGCTGAATGCTCTAGTTTTTCTGAGGTAGTTGTAGAAGAACCTTCAGTCCCCTGGACAGGTTCAGAATTTTCTAAAGGCCCTTGCTTACATGTCACAATTGTTAGTGTTCCTGTTGTAGTGTGAGGAGGTGCAGATATTGAAAGTTTCACAGTCCCTTGGGTAGATAACAATGTTTTCTTAGTTCCCTGGGTAGATGGAGAAGATATCACAGCCTCTGTTACAGATGGTGGATGTTGCAGGGTATCTTGCATAGATAGAGAAATTGTAGAAGCCTTTTGAAAAGAACTGAAAAATTTCACAGGTCCTGGTTTAGATGGCGAATTTTCTAGAGCCCCAGTTTCAGATGTGGGCAGCCCCATAGCCCCTGTAGGACACAGAGAATGTATCTCAGCTCCTTGATTTGATGGAAATATTTGAGGCACCCTATCAGCATATTGAGTAGATCCTAAAGCTCCTGTCTTATGACATGATGGTTCTACAGTCCCCTGTAGTGATATAGACTGTCTCACAATGTCTTTTTCTGATTTGTATTTTGTACCTTCCTTTTGGGAGGATACCAAAGAACCTAGGGTCCCTTGTGCCAGTGATGACATTTCAAGAGACCTTTGCAATTGGAAATCCCCTAGTTTAGATGGTGAAGAATGCAGAGTCTGTTTAGAAGGTGTGTAAGTGGGCAGTGGTCCTTGGGTAGTTATCAAAAGTTCTAAGGTCTGTGAAGTAAATTGATCATGTTTCTGAGCATTTGCTGCAGTAAGTGAGTTTTTTCCACCATCCTTGGTGGATTGCAAAGACCCTTGAAGCCCTTGGCAAGATGAGGAAGATAACAAAGACTCAGTAGCAAGAGTAGGTAAGGAAATTCCCACAGGATCTGGGCCAGGCAGCATATGGCTTGGAAAACCTGAGACATTTTTCAAATGTCCTGGAGATCTCTGAGGATCTGAATATGTCCCCATATCCACATCCACAGATCGCAATGGTCCTTTAGACACCTTAGAAGGTGAGGAAGGTGGCCTATCACCCAGAACAGAAAAAGAATGTCTGAGAGTTCCCTGTGTGGATGTGGAGAGTTCTGGAGTCTGTTGTGCAGAGAGAGATTGTCCCACAGCCCCTTGAACAGAATACAAAGGTGCTACACTTCCTTCTGAGGAGGAAGGAGTTCCATGTTGCCATTGAGTGAGTGGCATGACATTTAGGGGGGACACTGAGCCAGACTGAGATAAATCTAGAACTCCATGAATGTGGGGCAAATTGGATGGAGTCTCCTGAGATGACAGAGAAAGGCTCACAGGCTCTGGAGCCACTGGTAAGGGTCCAGGAGCCACAATGGCTGACGGGGAAATTGCCAGAGCTCCTGGTCTAGGTGGAAAAGCTCCTAGCAATCTTTGAGTACGTTGGCAGCCTCTTGTTTTACTTGGGAGAGATAACAAAGGTGCTAAAGTCCCTTGAGTACTTGGTGAAGTAGCATCAGTACTCTGGGTAGTTGTGGAAAGATCCAGAGGCCTTTGCAAGGACATCAAAGGTCCTGCAAACTCAGGTGAGCATGAAGAAGATTCCAGAGGCCCCTGAGTTGGGGGTGCATGTCTGGAAACTCCTTGTGCTGATGAAGAATGATCCAGATCTCCCGGAAGGTGGAGTGAATATCCTGAACACCTTGTTGAAGATGGAAAAGTTTTCTGAACACCTTGGCCAGGTGGCAAATGTTCTGTTGTTCCCTGGACACCCAGAGTTCCTGGGGAAAATGCTAAACATCCTAAAGACCTTTGCACAGCTGGTAAAGTTTCTAGATGCTCATGCTTAGATGTTAACGATCTAGCAGATCCTAGGGCAGATGGTAACTGTCCCACAACAAGAATGTTGGAGGCAGAAGGTTTTTTAGATGCTTTAGAAGACATGGAAGATTTTTGATATGTTTGGGCTAAAGGCACAACTTCTAGATGATTTTTTTTACATGTGGACTTTCCCTTAGACCCTTGGTAATATAAAAGAGGTTGTGTCGTTCTGAAGTCTGATTGGCCAACGGACCAATCACCTTGAGCATGGGCAAAATGTTCTGGATCATTTGAGAGAGATAAAGAAATTCCCTGGAGCTCTGGGCCAGATCGTGAACAGACCAGAGCCTTTTGGTTAGACAGAGAAAGCCCTTGAGCCTTTTGGGGAAATATGGAATGTCCACCATACCCTTTGTCCAACTGGCAACTTTCCACAGTCCCTTGGTCATCTGTGGGATGTTTCAAGGCATTTTGGACAGATACAGAAGGGGTGGGACTCACCTGAGGAGTCGTTGTAGCGATTGATGTTTCTTTGGCAGCAGGAGATGATGCAAGTCCCCTTTCATCAGAAGTTCTGGAGTCTCCTTTATCAGAAGGATCAACACTCAACCTGTTTTTAGTAGAAACCGGATGCTTGGGGAAAACATGGGTAGAGGGAGAAGGTCTACTACTTCCCATCAGAGAAGGCATGTGAAAGGAACACTCTTGGGTAGATGGAGATAATTGTAAAGCACCCTGTTCAGATATGGTAGATCCTATGACCATCTGCACAGATGGGGAAGGTATTAATGTGTCTTGTGTACCCATGCAATTCTTGCCCGTGGCTTCACAGTGAGGGGAATGTCCTAGAGATACCTGTGTAGATGTGGCCTCTCCTAGAGCATCATGGACATATGTGAGAGGTATAAGAGCCTCTTGAGCAGGTAGGGAAATTTCTAGACCTCCTTGTGTACTAGTGGAAGTTCCAAGAAAATTTTCTTCAGCCTGAGAAAGGGATAACACCTTCTGTATAGAAGTATCAGGTGTCGTAGCCAGCTTGATAGGCAAAACAGGTTCCAAGGGCCCTTTTGAAGATGAAGTAGAACCTAGAGCCTTATGGGCATTTGGAAGATATTCTGGAGACATTTGTGGGCATGGAGAAGGACCAACGGCCCTTTGTCCAGGTGGATAAGAGTCTATAGCATCTTGTGTAGTTGGGGAAGATGGCTGATCCTCTTGAGGAGATAGGGAAGTTCTCATAGTCTCCTGTGAAGTTTGGGGAGGTCCTATGGATTCTTGTGCACAGGTAGAATCCAAGGAATTCCCTTCTTTAGCCGTACAGGTTGCTACAGACTCTTGTGTGTGCAAATCACCTCCCACAGCACCTTGCTCACATAGGATTGGATCCAGAACCTTCTGTACAGATGGAATCTGTCCTAGAACATCTTTTGTAGATGTGTCACATCCACAAGTCATTTCTAAAGATGGGACTGTGGCTAGAACTCCTTTTGTAGATGTAGCCTGTCCTACAAACCCTTTATGTGATAGGGTAGTACTCAGACAATCCTGTACAGGTTTTGGAAATCGTAGCATCTTTGATGTATATGGGGAATCCTTTACAGCCTCTCCTACAGATACACAATGTCCCAGTGTCACCAAGGGCTGCATGGAGGGTTGTATGGTCTCAGCACACTGTACAAATATGGAGCTTGTTTGGCTCCCTGGGAGCATTTTGGCAGAATCTTGGATGTTTGGGACCTGATGACAAGTCAGGAGGACCCTTTTGGCTGGTAGGGGATATTTGAATAATTCTTGATCAGATCGGGACTTTCTGGAGACCCGTTGTTTAGAGAGAGCATCTTTCAATCCTCTGCTAGAATGAGAATGTTCAGGGTCACTTTTCATAGCAGGAGAATGATTTAATCTTCCTTTCTGTGGGAGATCAGATTTAAGAACATGTCTTTGATGCTCTTCCATAGAGGGAGATAATCCTAGTGGCCACCTAACAGATGGAGAAGGTCTCAGAACCCCTGGGGAAGATGCTGATGGTTCTAGTTCACTTTGTGTATGTGCAGAAGGCACAAGAGTCCCTTTGGAGGACTCGGGAGTTTCTATCACATATAGCCTATGTGTGGAACTCTCAAGAGCCCCTTCTAAGGATGGCAAAGGTCCTTGAGCTCCTGGTATAGGTGTGGAAATTTTTGTCTCTGCTTGGGCAGGTATGAGCGGTGTGAGGCTCACTTTTGGAATCGTGATTGCATTTCTTTCCCTTTGGACTGTAAGAGATGATCTGAGCCCATTTTTTAATGGTAGAGGACTTTGAAATCCCTCTTGGTTTAAAGGGGAAGTTCTGAAATCCTCTTGGTCAGCAGGGTCAGGTCTCAAACTCACTTTACTAGAAGCAGATTGCATGGGGCACTTTGGGGGAGAAGGGGAACATCTTTGGCTGTCTTTGTGAGAGGACTTAGCTTTATGCCCTGCTTTTGCAGCTGTCAAACATGTTGAACTCTCCTGGGGAGAGGAAGTGGAAGTCGATACATTTGAGACAAAAGAGAAATCAGTGATGTTACCTTTGGGAGAAGGAGGTTTGGATCCCTCCTTGTCTGATGGGGCCTGTTGTAGGTCCCCTTGACCAGAGGAGTCTTGTCCAACATGCTTTGGAGGAGAATTGGAAAGATTAGAGTTATGTAGGGTAGGGGATAACCTTTTGGAACTCCTTCTGGAAGAGGAGGCATGTATGATTTTCCTTTCAGCACAAGTGGGAAGTCTTTGGGATGCCTGGGCAGATGTGGAATGCCCCATAGACTCTTGGAAATATCTGGTTAGTTCGAGAACATCTTGGGTGGATAGGGACAGTCCCTGAGCATGTTGGGTGGATAGGGACAGTCCCCGAGCATGTTGGGTGGATAGGGACAGTCCCTGAGCATCTTGGGGAGAAGTGGAAGTTCCCGGATCTCCTTGGCTAGATACGGAAGGGTGTGGGGAACCTTGAATATGTGGGGAG